>NW_015159870.1:0-4718 GCF_001447785.1 Gekko japonicus
CCCTACCTTTTGCTGGCAGGGGGCTCCAGATTCCTTTCCTGGATCTTCTTGCGCGTGAAGTGCGTGTGCCACAATGACGTCACCCAAAAGTGATGTCATCACACTAGGCATGTTGAGGGGGCACACTCCAGCGTTCAGCCAAAAACACTATGGTCACCATAGAGTTTTTGGCCAAATGCTAGACTGTCCCCCACACACACATACGACGTGCCTGGCACGGTGATATCACCTCTGGGGGATTTCATTGCGCTGGGCACATTGGAGCCATGGAGCTTTTCAGGGGTGGGGTTCTCCCGCCAGCCAGCTGGCCGGCAAGCGGATCGGGGGGGGCAAAATTGAGGGAAACACCACCCCCATCAGGGGGATGGCAACCCTCACCCCCTCCCCATAGTTTATCCCCCCCAAAGCTCCCAGGGTTTGCAGCCATAGGGCTGGCAGTCCAGGCCTACCCACAATGGCAGTCAAAAAATGCCTCCAGGCTTAACAAGATTAGGGACCCCGAATTAAAATGAGGATATTCTTGTATCCTACATAGGATGGCTTCCCTTAACACAGCATAGAAGGATAAAACCACCAAATGCAAGCCACACTTCTAAGACTGACAGAAAGAGCAATCTCAGGCCCCATGCAGCCAAGATAAGATCAACCACAAGCCAAGAAGAAAAATCCTTATTTAAAAAAAAAAAATCCAGATCTCCTGAGTCCAAATTTCCCTTTTAAAAAGTTTTTTTTCAACAACCATGAGAAACTCAATAGAGATAAGAGCCACCAGGCCTCCCTTGGGTTGCCAACTTTCTTTTGTTGGCTCTGTTCCTCCCAGGTTAGGCTACACTATGGCTGGTTGTCTAATGGGTGGCATATGATCTGAGCCTACAAGGAAACACTGCCCAGTTTGGGAAGCAACGGCGGGGAGGAAGGGATTTCTCAAGGACACTGGAAACACCAAACGGAAATCAGCAGAGAAAATGCTGACACACTGATATCCCATCCGCCACCTGCCCTGGCCTCTTTCTGGTGCCATCAGCAGCAAAAGAGAAAAACAAGGTCACCTGTTGTCCTGCGGCAGCTGTCTCTTGAACAGAGTGCTGCTACGGAGAAGTCTTAGGGTTGAGAACTCTGATCTAGGAAATCCCCAGAGAGTTGGGGACAGTGTTTGGGGAGGTACACTTTTCCTGGCACCCACAAAAGTGGGCGGGGCTAGGTGGGGCTTTTTCCCAGTCGGGCTTCCGATTGGCTGCGCAGATTAAGAGGCACCCTGTCAAACAGAGCGTCTGCCTTAAACTTTGAAGAGTCGCCATGAGAATTATGCCACACATCCCCACTTCCTAAAAATCAGTGCTTGGCTCCACTCTCCTGCATCTGCCACTTGGATGTGTTGCGCCCACCCGGTGTCAGAACTCCAAATGGGCCCAAGGGCTCAAAAAAGTTCGGGGCTCCCTGCTCTGTGGTAAACATGAATGCATCTAGCATTCGCTCCACATTTTCTCAACTGGGAGGGGAAAGTGCAGCTCAAAACCACATTCAGATACTTCAGGGCAATGCCTTCCTGACTGACTGAATGGCCATAAATCTATGCAAAAAGTACCATAAAACCCAACGATCAAAGGAAGTGAAATCAGCATGGAGTGTGGAGGCTTCCGTAAAATCCGACGGTCAAAGAAAGTGAAAGCGGCATGCAATGCAGAGGGGAACTTCTGTTCCAACGTGGGTTTCGTTTGTAAAACAATGGAGGGAACAGCCAGTGCAGAATCAGCCAAAGTCCACCCTCCAAAGCCACATTTTCTCCAAGGGAACTGATCTCTGTAGTCTGGAGGTCAGCCACAATTCCAGGCAGGGCCGGCTCACCCACTAGGCGACCTAGGCATTCGCCTAGAGTGCTGGGCCCTGGATGGGGCGCTGAACTGCGCCTCCCCCTGCCAAAAGCCCACACGCCATTGCCGCTCCCAGCCGCGTGGCGTGTGAGGCACGAAAGGAGCCGACGAAGGCGGGTTTCGCCTTTCCTCGCTCCTCCCCGCTTCATTGCGCAGACGCCCCCCCCCCCCGGAAGCAGCCTGCCCAGCGATTGTCACAGCCCGCTGGGGTAGGTGGCGGGCTCGCTCTTGGCCGTTGCTCACGCCTGGGGCTGCGCTCCGGCCCCGCCTCCCCCCCCCTGGGCCCTGCACCTGAGGCAGCAGGGCGAGAGGAGGGACCGAGGGGGGGAGAAGGAGGGGCAGCGGCATCGTCAACTGGGGGTTTGGGCGGGGATGCCCACCTCCTTCCTCTGCTTCACTTTGGCCAGACCATTTTCCCTGAAGTGCAAGGAAGGCCCGATGAAGAGACGGGTGGCGGGGAGCGGGGTGCGCGGGTGCTACAAGCTGGCCTTGCCTAGGGCGCAGAAATACCTCGGGCCAGCCCTGATTCCAGGACGCTTCCAGGCTCCACCTGGAGGTTGGTAACCCTCATTTTCCTTGTGTGTGTGAGAGAGGGGGGGAGGGGAGAGGGAGAGAGTCCTCTGCCTCTTTGTGTGGCACAACTGGAACCCTCTTGTTACCATGGGTGGGGAGGTGAACAAAAGGACAGATGGGGATTCCACAGCTGCCGGGGCTCCTGATTCACTGGGAAACCATAACAGGCAGTCTCTGGGTAGCCAGCCACCTGGCCGCTTCCTTTATCAACTCAATAGTGCCAACCGAAAGTCCAAAGTGCTTGGTCAGATATGTAATTGGACTCTGAATCTATTACCCCTCTTTGCAAGGCCAACAAGGAAATAACCAGGGATGTGAAATGATTGGCAATTAAATCACCTCCTGGACTGTAAAACAGCCCGGCACCAAGAAATAAAGGAGGCTGAAACTTTTCAGAGGATTGAGGAATAGCTTGACTCAGGCAGTGCTCAGGTTACAGGGGGCTGCGGTAGGGCTGCAGACTACAGGTTAGGGAAAGCTATGGGGGGGAGCATGGGGAGGGTGGGAGTTGGGGGGAAGGGCCTCAGAAGGGCCTGATGCCATACAAGCCACTCTCCAAAGCTGCCATTTCCTCCAGGAGAACTGATCTCTAGAGTCTGGAGGTCCATTGGAATTCCTGGGGTCTCCAGGCCCCAGCTGGAGGTTGGCAACCTGAGCTTTGGGGACTCCCCTCCTTGCTCTTTTTGAAGGCTGCAGTGGGGGAGCAACACTCAGACTCCACTGCTTATTGGAGAGTCAGGTCGGGTTTCATTAGGAGCTCCCACCTGTCCCCTCCCCATAAGGGAAAACTATTTTCCTAATCGATTTTAATGTGCTAAGCTTCTATCAAAAAAAACAACACAGGACAATGGAGTGAGAGAGATACTGAGAACTAGACACACCTAAAAAGCTCCCCACTACTACAAAAAGAATCATATATAGTAAGCAATGCTCCCTCTAAGCTGTGGAGTCTTGTGAGCAAAAATGCTACCTTGCAAGCTACTGGCATTAAAGTTGTGAGCACACGATTTGGCTACTGCATAAATTAGTTTGTTCTGCAGCCACCCTTCCTGAGCGAAGACAAAAGTGTGTGAGCTGGAGGCTAACAAACTGTGAGCTAGCTCACACTAATTCAGCTTAGAGGGAACACTGATAGTAAGAGTATAAATGTTCCACCAATGAAAATTCACAGTAACTCTATTGAAAATAGCACAACACCACAGTCAAATACAAAAAACTGTGCAAATGGACTCACAGAATTTGCAAAAACACAGTAGCCAAATGAACAATTAGGACACAGTCAAGCAAAATCTAACAGTACAATAGCTGAGACAGGGAACTGAAACAAAAATAAATTACAAAATATTGTGTACAGTATAACAGCGAGTAACAGCGATACAAGGTCCCAGTATAGTTTGTAGCAGGCCGAGCCGGATTAATTGTGGAGTATTATATTATTCTTTGATGGCAGTATAAACTTATTATTCCGGACAGGAGACCAGGAGATTATTACCACAGTTCATTCCCTTGGGAGGCTTTAAGAGTGCTTTTTACAGTGTTTCATTTAACTCTCACTGTGATGGCGACTGAAGAAGAATTCTTATGGAAACAAGAGAACTATACCAGGACCTTGTTGCATCGCTGTTGCTGTTATACTGTACACAATATTTTGTAATTTGTTTTTGTTCTGGTTCCCATTGTTATAGGATGCCTCAGCTATTGTACTGTTAGATTTTGCTTGACTATGTCCTAATTATTCATTTGGCTACTGTGTTTTTGCAAATTCTGTGAGTCCATTTGCAGTTTTTTGTATTTGACGGTAGTGTCGTGCTATTTTCAAAAGAGTTTCTATTTGTGAATTTTCATTGGTGGAACATTTATACTCCTACTATATATGATTCTTTTTGTAGTAGTGGGGAGCTTTTTAGGTGCAGCCCACGTTCGGAGTTTAGTGTTTCTAGTTCTCAGAGCTTCTATTAAAAGCATAGAAGTAGAACCAGACAAAAAGCAGCAATCCAGTCTGGGGGTTTTGTCCAGTGTTCCCTCTAAGCTGAGTCCCTCTAAGCTGAGTCACAGTTTTTTACTCTCTGGCTCATACACTTTTGTCTTAGCTCAGGAAGGATGGCTCCAGAGCAAACTAATTTTTGCAGCAGCCAAATTGCTCGCTCACAACTGTAATGCCAGTAGCTCACAAAGTAGAATTTTTGCTCACAAGACTCTGCAGCTTAGAGGAAGCATTGGTTTTGTCTACTGCATTTTTATCTTGTCCTTCCTCTAAGGACCGCAGGGAGGCAT
>NW_015159870.1:4750-8531 GCF_001447785.1 Gekko japonicus
ACCTTGTGGTATAGGCCAGGCTGAGAGAGAGAAAGTGACCAGCCCAAAGTCACCCAGCGCTCCTCGTGACCGAGTGGGGATTTGAATTTCATCTCTTTAGGGGGCTCAAAATCTGCTCTTGAGTGAGCCAGCCTGCCATTAAAAGCCTGGATGTCTTTAAAAGGGGGGTTCAACAAATTCACAGAGGAAAGGTCCATCAGTGGCTACGCACCACAGTCACTAAAGTGAACCTCCACAGTTAGGCGAATAGCAGTATTAGACGGCAACGTCAGGGAAAGGCCCTGGCTTCTATCTCCTGTTGTTGGGCCTCCAGAGGAACTAGTTGGCCTCTGGGTGAGACAGGATGCTGGACAAGATGGACCACTGGTCTGATCCGGCAGGGCTCTTCTTATGTGCTCCTGGACAGGGCAAGATGCCAAGGACAGGCGCGTATTTTAAAAAAACTATCACAAGACAGTAATAGTGCCAGAGAGGGTTATAAATTTGGCCAGAGAGTATCACTGGAGCTTATCAGGGTTGTTGACTTTCCAGTCCCTTGGAGAACATTAATCCAAACAGTCAGTCAATCTTTAATTTGCTGCAGTGGTACAGATCGGCAAAACATTAATCCAGTAATAACCCATTCTTGCAGCATCAGTCTCCCAGAACTGGAACCTTGGGCAAAGAAAGGCATATGTTTGAGATAGCTCTGACTTCCCCCAACTGCTTCCTCCTTGCTGCCTTTCTGCTCATGGTGAGGGTGGAACAAACTTTGACTGGCGCACCGCATAGCCCGAGGCTTAGAAAGGGAAATGCTGTTGTAAAACGAAATACATAGAGGTAGGCCTTTCTTCGAAGGAAGCTTTTGCAACTGTTTCCTGCCACCTGGTCCTTCCTAAAAAGATTTCATTCATTCATCTCCATAACGATCCATGCGTGAGAACTCAGGTTTTGTGGGTTTATAAACTTATAATTATAGGGGCCACAGTGGCTCAGAGGTTAAGACGCTGGTATTTCAGGTGATCTCCACCCCCCACCTGGAGGTTGGCAACCTTAGGTCCCCAGAGGGAAATGGCTGCTTTGTCAGGTGCGATATATGGTACTATACCCTTCTGGGTTTCCCTCCTCTCCTCAGGCTGCGCCCTCCCCGGGCCCCGCCCCCAGATCTCCAGGAGATTCCTAATCTGGAGTTGGCAATCCTATCTTCTTCCCACCCAAAAAAAAAAAAGAGGTTAAGACGCTGAGCTGCAGACTGGAAGGTCTATAGGTAGGCAGTTTGAGACCTGAGTGCCGCATGACAGAGTGAGCTCCCGTCTCTCGCCCCAGCTCCTGCCAACCTAGCAGTTCGAAAGCAAGAAATTGCAAGTAGATAAATAGGTACCACTTCGGTGGGAAGGTAACAGCATTTTGTGTGCCTCGGCATTTAGTCATGCCGGCCACATGACCACGGAAAAGATCTTCGGACAGCGCTGGCTCTTCAGCTTGGAAAAGGAGACGAGCACCGCCCCCTAGAGTCAGATTCGACTGGTTTTTGAGCAGGGGAAAACTTTACTTTTACCTTTTTAACCTAAGAATTATGATCTAGCCCCCCCCCTTTTCAACTGACTCCAAGGGTCTTTCTCCAGATGTAGCTGGAATGAATAGAAGTTTCTTAAAGGCAGCTGAAGGGCAGGAGAGTCAGGACAGACAAAAGGAAGTACTGCCTCACACAGCACATTGTGAAATTGTGGGACTCCCTGCCACACCAGCTTGCCAACCTCCAGGTGGGTCCTGGAGATCTCCGGACAACAGAGAGTAGTTCCCCTGGAGAAAATGGCTCCTTTTGGAGGGTGGAGTCTAGGGCATCGTACCCTGCTGAGATCCCGTCCCTCCTCAAATCCCACCCTCCCCAGGGTCCACCCCACAAATCTCCAGGTATTTCTCCACCCACAGCTGGCAACCCTACTGCCACAGAACATTGTGATATAAACCAAACATACAAAAGCAGCCTTGAAAAATGTAAACAAAGCCTGTTTTTAGCAAAAAAAATATATAGTGTTGTAAGAAAAGCTATTAAGTGCAAATAGAGTACAATTAAGAGACATACAATCACAAGCGGACATAAACCTTGGTGACATACAATCTTAAAGGGACCAACGCAGCTTCTTTATTCTGTAAGGACAGAGAAAACCATTCACTTTAACAGCCAAAGGTAAGTCCCTTGTAGCAAGGAGACATCAGGGTCGGTACCCGCGACAGGCCTGTTTTGAATCGATACCTCTATCAAGCTGCTAAATCTTCATAAGGCTTGTGGGACTCCCACCAGTTTCCAAGAAATCACGAGCGCATGGCGACCAGCATCCCTAATGACGAGCCTGAGATAGCCGCTGTTCTTACACTATAAATATTTTTTGCTAAAAACAGATTTTGTTTACATTTTTCAAGGTTGCTTTTGTATGTTTGGTTGATCTCATTATTGGCCACTTTCTCCCTGCTTGTCTGCTTAGAGGATGTGGTGACGGCTGCCAACTCGGAAGGCTTTAAAAGGGGAGTGGATAAATTCATGGAAGACGGGGCAACCAATGGCTACTAGCCATGATGAATGTCTACCCTCCAGTGCCAGAGGCAGTATGCCTTTTTATATAGGCAGATGGAAGGATACTGATGCAGTCATCCGGCTCGTGGACTTCCTGCAAGCAGCCAGTTGGCCACTGGAGAGAGACCTTGAAGTCGTGGTAGATAACTCAGAGGTCATGTCGGGGGGGATCGTGGGGGATCGCAGTTCCCCCGGGTGAGGTACAGGGGGCGGGGCACATGACGAAGCCCCGCCTTCTGCTTCCGGCCGCCCCGCTTCCGGCCCTCATTCAGCCAGGAGGAGGCAGGAGAAGAGGGAGGGTAAGTTGCTTCCTCCCTGCCTCTCCCCACCCCTGCCTGCCTGGGGCCAGGGAGGGCCTTCACGGGGCTTCCTTGCACTCCCGCCGGCCTTGCAGGTCCACCGCCGGTCCCCTCATGGGGCTCGGCAGTGGAGCTGCAAGGCTGGCGGCGGCCGGAACCGTTGGGGGCGGGGTGTGTGGCCTTATGACACACCTCCGGTGATGTCAGGGGGTGTGGCCTTATGACACACTTCCGGTGATGTCAGGGGGTGCAGCATACGCTAATGAGTTATGCTAATGAGTTCCCCTAGCTCTTTTTCTATGAAACGACCCTTGAGATAACTCACTGAAGGTGTTGATTCCATGTGCTACTACAGTAAAAGGGCAAATGCTACTCTGGGGATTATTAGGAAGGGGATTGGAAACTAATCAGCCAGTTACCATAATGCCCCTGTATAAATCTACGATGCAGCCTCATTTGGAATACTGTGTACAGTTGTGGTCACCACACCTCAAAAAAGATATTATAGCATTGGGAAAGGTGTAGAAAAGGGCAAGGAAAATGATAAAGGGGATGGGAGACCTTCCCTATAAAGAAAAGATTAAAGAGGTTAGGGTTCTTTAGCTTGGAGGAGCGACAATTGAGGGGTGACATGATCGAGGTTTACAAAATTATGCACAGGATAGAGAAGGCAGAGAAAGAAGTGCTTTTCTCCCTTTCTCACAATGCAAGAACATGCCAACAGTCAATGAAAATAATGCTCAGTAGGCTCAGAACCAATCCAAATTAGTACTTCTTCACCCAAAGAGTAATTAGCATGTGGAATTCACTGCTGCAGGAAGTGGTGGTGGCTACAAGAACAGACAGCTTCAAGAGGGGATTGGATAAACATATGGAGCGGAGGTCCACCTGTGGCTATGAGCCATACGGTATAGATGGAACACTCTTT
>NW_015159870.1:8630-12166 GCF_001447785.1 Gekko japonicus
ATAAATTTATTTTCCAAGTTTTCACCTTTACATTCCATATATATAGTATAAGATAATTCATCAAACATTTATACATCTCCATAGATTGTTGGTTTCAAATTATAATAATTTCACTAGCGCTTTGTCCACACATTATACTCTTCTTTTATATTTTAGCCAGTCATATATATACTTCCATCTTTTCCAAAATACATTCTCTGATTTGTTTTTCAATTCTAAGCTCAGTTTATCCAATTCTGCAATGTCTAAAATCTTATGTTTGAGTTCTTTTATCGATGGTATATGTTTTGATTTCCACCGTCTTGCTATCAATATTCTTGCTGCTGTTAATATATATATTATTATTACCTTGTGATTTTTTATATTGTCCGGGATCATGTTTAATAAATATATTTCAGGTTTCATAGGTAGATTTATTTTAAATACTTCTCGTATGATTTTGTGTATTTTTTTCCAATATTGTTGTATTTTCCCACATCTCCAACATGGCTTCTCTTATGTTCTTATGTTCACTGTGTGAACAGAGTGCTGGATTAAATGGGCCTTTGGTTTGATCAAGCATGGCTCTTCTCATATGAATCTTCCCCCTGGACCAACAGGCAAACTCCAAAGGTTCTCTTTCATTATCCAGAATAAATGGGAGTTTTACAGTACCTGAAGAGCTAACAAAGGTTTGATTCTGGCATCTGTTTTGGCAGATGAGAGCCCACTTCAACATTTCCTTTAGAGAGTAGTGAATGAATGAGCTGCGAACTTGGATACGGTAGGTATAAGCTGCGAACTTGGATACAAGTCCCAACCAGAGGCAAGACCCCACCCAATGGTTATCTCAGGTGATCCTTTTTATTTTCTTTCATATAAATGAACAGAGATAAACGAACTGCTGCACTGGAACCAGGGGTCATTTCCTGCAGGAGCGCACAGGAGCGGAGCTCCGGCAGTAAAGAGCCCAGGGG
The DNA here is from genome assembly GCF_001447785.1 of Gekko japonicus. Taxonomy (NCBI): domain Eukaryota; kingdom Metazoa; phylum Chordata; class Lepidosauria; order Squamata; family Gekkonidae; genus Gekko; species Gekko japonicus. The sequence continues at coordinate 9,587 of NW_015159870.1, forward strand.
GCGGGCACATGCAGCAAGCCCCACCCCCTGCTCCCAGCAGCCCTCAGTCAGAGCAAGAAGCAGCCAGGTAAGTTGCAGAGCCCCCCCCCCGGTCCAAAACAGTCCAGTGGCACCTTTAAGACCAAGATTTATTCAGGTACAAGCTCTCCCTCCTCTGCGAGGACAGATTTGCACGTTCCCGCCCCCCAATAGCTAGCAATCCAAAACAGTCCAGTGGAGCCTGAGCGGTGGGTGTTGCCTTCTGGCACACTTCCGGTGATGTCAGGGGGTGTGGCATATGCAAATGAGTTATGCTAATGAGCTCCTGCACCTCTTTTTCTACGAAATGACCCCTGGGAAGACCACATGTTTGTGGGAGCAAATATTTCCATCCACCCTCAACAGTGGGCTTTTTGTTACCCCCGTTTCCCTTTTCTCAGAAGAAGAAGAAGAAGAAGACGTCACACTATTAGTAGCAGCAGCAGCAGCAGCAGCAGTAGTAGTGGAGGAGGAGGAAGAGGAAGAGGAGTAGGTTGGATTTATAAAAAGTGGGCTCCTGTCTTCCATTGATGGGGTCCCAAGTTGCTGGAGATACATGGCAGCCTCTCAACATTAAGGATTCTGCAATATGTATTTATTTCAAAAATGTATGTCCTCCCTCCATCAGTTTGGAGTACTCTCAAGGTATCCAGTGAAACTATCATCCAGAAACGTATCACCCAGAAAGTATCATACAGAAGGATGGACAAGAAGACAAGTGCAAAACTGCATTAAAAGAGGTCATTCTGTTCAACAGGAGCATAAAGACCAACAAAGGAGGGGTCAGGAGATAGCCTTCAAGGAGCCAAGTGCATCATCGGGGTGCCCCGCCCCCTGCAGAGGAGGCGGTGCCCAGGAATGAGGCGGTGCCTAGGAATGAGTCGTATCTCACACATGAAGCTGCCTCATACTGAATCAGACCCTTGGTCCATCAAGGCCAGCCTTGTCTGCTCAGACCGACAGTGGCTCTCTGGGGTCTCAGGTCTTTCACATCATTTCCTGTGTCCTTTCCACAGGAGATGCCGGGAACGGAACCTGAGAACTCACATGGCACCAACCTGGAACCAATTTATGGTGACCCCAGCAAGGGCCTCTCAAGGCAAATGAGGAGCCACAGGTGGTTTGCCATGGCCTTCCTCTGCAGAGTCTTCCTTGGAGGTCCCCCATCCGAGAACCAACCCCGCTTAGCTTCCGAGATCTGACAAGACTGGGCTATACTATGCCCACCCCAAGGTCCTTGTTAGGTGACCATAACTGACAGGCAAACATCTGTAGGGCCCAGTGATCCTTCAGCTTTGTGGATCCCAGGCTTACTGCACCCCACAGAGCCCAATGACCGCACATTCATTAAAATAATTAGGACAGCATTTCATCACAAGAGACATTTCAAGACGTTTAATGACAAAAGCTTCTGTTGAAGCGTCTTGGGTATATCAGACAATCTTCCTAGCCTGCATGAGGTTATTTATACTATTAATTCAGAGTACAAAAAGCGGTTTTCAAATGGTAGCTCAACTGGTTGGTTTCTGGTGATTTTAATATCTCTTTGTTCCTTTTACATTTCAGATCTTCTAGTGGTTTGATTACAAACCTTTCCTCAAGAAAATGAGTTTCCTCTTTCGTGACAACTGGTGGTCACAAGCTCATAAACTGCACTGCAATGCTCAAATTGTATGTCACAAGGAACAACAATTAAAACAACATAAAAACAATCATTAAGTAAAGTGTGGTGCTCTTGATGTTAAATTTTCTTAATCCAAATGAGTTTCCTCTTCCGTAACAACCGGTGGTCACAAGCTCATAAACCACACTGCAATGCTCAAATTGTATATCACAAGGCCACAAAACATTCAGGTGACAATCTAAGACATGTTTTGTGGTGGTGGTGTTGGTAAGAAGTGCTGTCAGGTCACAGCCAACATATGGTGACCCTTCTCAGGGGTTTCAAAGCCAGATCTGAACAGAGGGGGCACGCCATTGCCTCCCTTCCTGTAGCAGACCTCAACGTCCTTGGCAGGGTTGCCAGCTCTAAGTGGGGAAATTCCTGGAGATTTGGGGTGGGGTGGAGCCTGGGGAGAGGAGGGACCTCAGTGGGGTATAATGTCATAGACTCCGCCCTCCAAAGCAGCCGTTTTCTCCAGGGGGACTGATTGTCATCTGGAGACCAAGATCCTTTCCGCACTTGGATCTCATCCTTGGTTTTATCAGACTTCAACTCGTGACACAAATACCTTACATTTATCCCTGTTTATAACAGCATCCGTTTATCCCGGAACAAGTGTAGGGCAAAACTGGGGTGACCCCCAATGTAATGTGGAAACAAAACATACCCCGAGCAGTGTTCCCTCTAAGCTGAGTTAGTGTGCGCTAGCTCACAGTTTTTTAGCCTCTGGCTCACACATTTATGTCTTAGCACAGGAGGGATGTCTCCAGAGAAAACTAATGTATTCAATAGCCAAAATGCTCACTCACAACTTTAATGCCAGTAGCTCATGAAGTAGAAATTTTGCTCACAAGACTCCACAGCTTAGAGGGAGCATTGACCCCGAGATAATTACAGGG
>NW_015159870.1:12261-16938 GCF_001447785.1 Gekko japonicus
ATGAACTCGAGTGTCATGTAGAATGTAAAAATACCCGAGATAATTACAGGGGTGAACTCACGTGTAGTGTAGAATGTAAGTTCGGGGACAGGGTTGAACCAGGATTTAAGGTCTAGTGCAGAAAGGACACAACTGTAATAACGGTAGATCTCCAGGCCCCACACGGAGGCTGGCAACCCTATGCCTCGGGGGTCTCTCATCAAAATACTGGCAAAGGCTGACCCTGCTTAGCAGCTCATATCCGAGACGAGTGGGCTAGCCTGGGCTCATAAGAATCTTAGAATTTTCAGGGGTCATTTCCTGCAGGACCGCACAGGAGCGGAGCTCCGGCAGTAAGGAGCCCAGGGGGCGGGCACATGCAACAAGCACCACCCCCTGCTTCCAGCAGCCCTCAGTCAGCCAGGAGGAGCAAGAAGCAGCCAGGTAAGTTGCAGAGCCACCCCCCCCCCCTCGCCCCCGCAAAAACCCCTGTGAGGACAGATCTGCGCGTTCCCCCCCCCCCAATAGCTAGCAATCCAAAACAGTCCAGTGGAGCCTGAGCGGTGGGTGTCGCCTTCTGACACACTTCCGGTGATGTCAGGGGGTGTGGCATATGCAAATAAGTCATGCTAATAAGTCATGCTAATGAGCTCCTGCACCTCTTTTTCTACAAAATGACCCCTGATTTACATTGCTAATGAATTGTACATCGATGTTTCATTCCTGAAGCCTCCTTAACTGCCTGCAATCTCTTCATTCAGCATCAGTGCAGGCTCAGAACTGGAATGTGATTTCTGTCAAAATGTTCACAATTTGAAAAAAAACAACAACTTTGAATTAAATAGAAGACAAAGAGGGAGGTAATTAAGTGGACAAATAATTTTGCGTGTCCCCTCAGAGATGCTAAGACTCAGAGGACCACAATCAAAACAATGTATGTGATAGTCAACACAATCCCCAGGCCGAGCGCAGAGTGAGCTAAATTCCGTGCCGTCCTGGAGTTCTGCTGAGCCTCGGTGCCGTTCCCCATCCGGTTGGCATCCCGCGTCTGAGGAGAAAGGAGAAAGGGAACACTGAATAAGGGAAAACATATCTCCAGCATGTGGAAACAGGTGTTTCTGAGCTGTGGTAGAACACTGTGCTGGCCAACAAAGTCTTTTTGGCGTGAACTCAAGGATACAGTCCAAGGAAATACTCAGTAATAAAATAACACTAGTTTAATGGTTTACATGCACAGATATATTCTAAGAAGATCGTTTCAGGGGGAAGCCATGTTGCTCTGCACTCGAATAGCTGGATTTGAGTCCAGGGGCACGTCTGAGGAAGGGAGCTTTGGATCTGGGAAGCTTCTACCTGGGAAACTTTGTCGGTCTCTAAAAAGCTACTGGAACTGAGCAGACGTAGTCCCAAAGTACTCTTAAACCAGGAGCTTGAGTAGAGGGGTTAGTGTTTCCTTCCCCATGCAACCACAAAGCTGCTGGTCAGACTGGAACTGGAATTGATTCCAGCCTAGAGATTCCCATTGCATTTATTAAATCCTCCCAGGAAACTTAAAAGTCAACAACCAAGTAAAAACAAAGAAAAGAATAGAAAAACCTATTTACCTGTCAAAGGATCTCCTGAACAGAGCCATCTTATAGAACCATCTTTACTGACTGAAGGGTTGCCAGCAGTGTTCCCTCTGAGTTAGTGTGAGCTAGCTCACAATTTTTTAGCCTCCAGCTCACACACTTTTGCCTTGGCTCAGGAAGGAGGGCTCCAGAGCTAACTGATTTATGCAGTAGCCAAATCACTGGCTCACAACTTTAAAGCCAGTAACTCACAAAGCAGAATTTTAGTGGTGATTCCGGGAGCTATCCAGGCCCCACCTGGAGGTTGGCGACCCTAGTCCCCCATGATCAAATGCATGGCATGGGGTGATATAGAGCAGGATTCTGTGTTACAAAAAGCCTGGCTGCTACCAAGACGTAGCTGATGTCCTCATTTCCATAACATTCATTGGGAGAAATTCTTTCAACCGGGGACCTTATCACGCTTTGCATTCCCTTGAGACTGCAGGCAGAAGCCAGTGACTTGCAGCAGGCCTTGGGGGAATGAACAGCACCGTGGTGCCCACGTCTTCACATCTTCTGTTGCGTTGCATGTCATGGGGGGAGACAGAAGGGTGGGGCGCCTGATTTTCATGGGCCAATCACAAAATGTTCAGAGGTTTCAGGCCCATTTACAATGGAAGTGGCTGTCTTCTTGGTGCTTGGGGGGGGGCCAACAGTGGGAGGGCTTCTAATGTCCTGGCCCCACTGGTGGACCTCCTGATGGCACCTGGTATTTTTGGCCACTGTGTGACAGAGTGTTGGACTGGATGGGCCTTTGGCCTGATCCAACATTGTCGTCTCTTATGTTCTTTTTTTCCTCCCATTGGTGCTTCTCACAGACAAAGGAGATGCCTCCTGGGCCTCTTCCAAAGTGCCTCCTTCTCCACTGTGGGGGAGGAAGGCCAAGACTGGCTCTTAGATTGTAGGAAGAAGCAAATGGGTACTGGTGACATGGAGCCCACGGCCACCATCTTGGGGGGATCACTGCAGTGTACTCTAATGTCCCGCCCATTGGAGACTTACCCTGCACTGGATCAAAGAAAGGGTAAAGCTGTTGTGTTATGTACCAAGCAACCCAATAGCCAAGAGGTCACAAGCTGTGGTGGCCAGTCAGTCGCCACCATATTTTCTCCAGTTTGCAAATGACTCCACATCATCAACAGCCAAACAGAACACAGGCCCAATGCAGACGTTCAGCTGCAGAGTCTGTGGCTGGGCTCCAATGCAACCCTATCAGTCTACAAGGAGCAGCAGGCTTGAGCAAGACCCACAGGGTTGCCAGCTCCAAGTTGGGAAATACGTGGAGATTTCAGGGGTGGAGCCCTGGGAGGGCAGGGTTTGGGGAAGGGAAGGACTTCAGTGGAGTACAACGCCACAGAGTCCACCTTCCAACGTGTCCACTTTTTTGTGTGAACTGATCTCTATCCCCTGGAGACCAGCTGTAATTCCAGGAGATCTCCAGCTCCCACCTGGAAGCTGGCAACACTATGACTAAGCACCATTTCCCTGATCTCTGTCAAATGAACTGCTTATCATTCTGCACATTTCCTTTACTGAGCAACTTTCGGTCCCTAAAACAATTTGTAAAGATTAAAGTTGAAGACCAGGATCAAAAATTAAAACTCAGACCAAAAGATTCTGCCACAGAAGGCCGATCACTTGTTCCCAAAGGCACAGTTGAAAGAAGAACACAAATAGGGATGTGGCCAAAGGGGAATTCTGCTAAAGGGAATTCTGTCACTCAAAAACCCAAAGTCATCACTCCTAACCCCAAAAGAACCTACATTCAGCAGAGGCCAATCTGGCTTCCACAACAAACAACCGGACACAAAGCAGAAACGGTTTAGAAAAGATGAGGTTTCAATCCATACTGCTGTGTGATGAGATTCTCCACGAGATAACTGAGAACCAAAAGCATTAAAGGTCTTAAAAAGCCAAAACAGAACATTCAAATGGGCCCTTGTGATTTCCCTTCTTTTGGGTCAGAATGTCTCCCCCAACCCCACTTCCTGTAGCTGATCAAGGAAAGACTCACCCGTACGGAGTAAACCAGGGCTGCGATTCCCAGAGGCAGGCAACAACACAGCATGGTGAAGATGGAATATGCCAGGTAATCCGGTTCATGGGTGGGTTGTACAGGGACGACAAAGGTGGTGTGCAGCGGAGGTTGAACAATCGGCCCTTGGCCGGGCATTGCAACGTACGGAGCATAATAAGGCTGATACTGAGTTGACGTGCCAGGGTTTCCTGGCACATTAGCAGTTGGTGGTTGTTGACTGTAGGGCTGTTTTTCAGAGTAGGGTGGCGGGATCTGGGGAAAGCGTGCACCTTCTTGTTGGTTCAGGTGGTCCATAGTGAAAAGGTCTCCTCAGCTCTGCCAGGGGATTCTCTGTTCTCAAATGCTCTCACTTTCCTTTCTCTGCTCAAGTTGCGGCTTCAACACAGTTCTCCCCTACCCCTTGCCTTCTTCCTGTTACTCCCCGCCAAATGCTCTGTTACCTTCTCCTGGCTGGAGATTGATCTTCTTCGATCTGCTCTCCTGCTCTGCCTACTACCCTCTTCTATAGCCCTCTGGAGGATGGATGGAAAAACCTCCTCGTGCCTGCAATAAGGAAGAGCCAGGAAGAGGTTGGGCAGGCATTGTGCAATGAATCACCTGGAAAGATAGGTGGATGACAGGTGTGAGAGTTTTGTAAAGAAGGATAAAATTGTCCTCCTGCCAGAGAATGAAGTTCTGCTTTTTGCATTCTTGCTATGGGAGACTCTATTTCGCAACACATCTATATATCTAATACCAAAGTAGCCCCCTCTGTGCGGATATCTAAATCAGCACAGAGGGGGCACTTGGGGGGGGAGGGAGAGTTTTGTGCACATGTGGGGCGGTCCCCAGGTGTGCACAAAAATCTAAAAAGTTTTTTAAAAATTGGGGGGATACTTAAATCCCCCCAAAAGTGACAGAGCGTCCCCTGTGCATGCGCAGGGAACGCTCTGTAGCCGGCCTCGCCGCCGCCGCCGTGGAGACGGGCGGGGGGGAGGATCGGCCTCGCCGCCACCACCGCCACCACCTCGGAGCCGGGCAGGGGGGGGAGACCGGCCTCGCCGCCGC
>NW_015159870.1:16973-27169 GCF_001447785.1 Gekko japonicus
CCCCCCCCGCGAGTATCGCGGGTCTCCTTACTTGTTTAATCTATTCTCATTTCCTGTTCCATGCTCCCTAACATACACAATTCACTGAGCACTGTATATCTGGAAAGCAGGCACACTGCAGAAAAAAGGGTCTCGGTGTCAGTGGAAGAGCCTCTGCTTGGCAGGCAGAAGGTCACAGGTTCAATCCCCAGCATCTCCAGTTAATAGGGATAGCTAGGAGGTGATGTGAAAGACCTCAGTCTGAGACCCTGAAGAGCCACTCCCAGTCTGAGTAGACAATACTGAGTCTGATGGATGAATGGTCTGATTCAGTAAGAGGCAGCTTCATGTGTGCCTTAGCTTCAGGTGACTCAAGGGAAAAGGAAAGCAAGATACAGGATTCCGGGACCACACAACGGGGGTTAAAACCCAAGGGGTGATCTTAGAAGTGTGAGATGTACCAGCCGATGTTGTGTGCTGTCATTCCACTTTGCCATCATCCGTTTGGATATTTCTCAAACGATTAGTATATTTTGAGTGTCCTCCAGTGGAACAATGATAACACGCATTGAGTGATGATGAATTTGGTCCTCTATGAATATCTGCCCAAAGAAAAGAGGTGAAAAAACGAAACCAAGCAAGCAAAAACCTCCAATGGAAGTTTAGAAAACTTAGTGAGGGCCAAAGTCAACATTTCCTTTTGCTCCAGCAGGTTAATCCAGCTACCCTTCTGGAAATACATCATGTAATTCATATCATATTTTGTATCCTAGCAGAACAGCAAGAAATTATATGGCAAGCGGCAAAACGGCAAAGGGGCAATTACGCAAAATAAGAGAGACCAAGGAAGACTAAAATGAAGATCAAAAGTTAGATCGGAGTCCCGTACCACCATAAGAACTTAAGAAGAGCCCTGCTGGTTGAGACCAATAGTCCATCTAGTCCAGCATCCTGCCTCACACAGTGCCCAACCAGGTCCTCTGGACGGCCAAGAACAGGGCATAGAGGTCGAGGCCTTCCCCTGAGGTTGCCTCCTGTCTCTGGGACTCAGAGGTTGACTGCCTCTGGACATGGAGGTTCAGACTTTGACTCTCAAAAGCTTATACCCCAAAACTCTTGTTCGCTGCTACTGGAATCAGATCAAACGGTTCTACTGCAAACCAACACAGCTGCTCTCTGAAATTAAAATGAAGATGATTATTCACTCATCATGATCCACTCAGTTCCACATGAAGCTAACCGGCTCTTCTTTTTCCATTGCGTCTGGCTCTGGCAAGGACACTTCGCAAAGTTCTGGGCATTGAAGAATGCCACTCAAGAGCGGGGGGGGGGGGAAATATGCATATGAAGAGGAGGGGCTATGCAAATATGGGCCAGCTCAGTTTTAGTGGCTCACAGTGGGTCATCTAGAGAAATGAATGACCCAACCAGAGGCAAGGAGGAAATTTGACCCCACCCAGTGGTTATCTCAGATGATCCTTTCTATTTTCTTCCCTATAAATGAACAGCGATTTAAAAAAAAAGCTGCTGAACTGAAAGACCACATGTTTATGGGACCAAATATACCCACCCACCCTCAACAGTGGGCTTTAAGATACCCCCTTTTAATTTTCTCTTCTGTATCTCCTTAACTGTATAATAAAACAATCTCTCCTATTATATAAAAGCATTTTGGGGTGGCCACCGGCCTATGGGGTGGCGAGAGGAAATGCGCTCCCTCAGCCATTGGCCAGCCACCTGCCACTCGGGGCAACTGGCGTGCCATTGGCTGGGGATGTGGGGAACAAGGCTAGCCAGCTTGGCGCGCACACAGCTTTAACAGGCAGCAACCGGCCATCCCTCGCTCGCCGCCACTCCACCGCAACGTGCGCTGCTCACTTGCTTGCTCAGGCGGCCAGTGGGGCAAGGGACAAGCCCGGCCGCCATGGCATGCCAGGCCCTCGAGCGGGTGGGAGGGTGAGGAAGGAGCCAGCCCACCTGGCTTTGCCCACTGCCACCACCAGCGGCACGCAGCGCTGTGGATGGGCAAGGCCTGCCGCCTTTGGCAACTGCCTCTTCCAGCACACCAAGAGAGGAGGGACAAGACCAGCGTGCAGCAGGGGAAGGCATGAGCCTGGTCACTGGGGAGCCGCCACGCTCTCGTTTGCTAGTGCGTGGGGTGGCCCTCTGGCAGCCTGTCTCTAGGGCCCGTTGTCTCTCTTCCTGCAACGGACCTTGCACCAAGTATATATATATATATATATAGCCAAGAGGAGCCCGCCCCTGGAGCCCCATCTGAGGCTTTGTAGGGGGGCAGGGCCAGGGGGAGGAAGGAGCACCGAGAGGGGCAAAGCCCACTGGGAGAAGGGAGGAGGATATAAAAGGGAAGAGGGAGAGGAGGCCGGAGATTACTCCTGGATGAGAAGGTGACGCGGAGAGAGAGAGAGGGTACCTCATCCAGCAGGGACGGGTGGTTAGGGAAGGTGATGTAACCTCCCTCCCCCGTCCAGGTGTCTGAGGCCACAATACTCCTTCTGACCAAGAGGGGAAGGGCACCATGGCTGGGCTTGGCGGCATAGGGAGCTCGAGTGACGAGGACAGCGACAGATCATGTGACACTTAGCTTCCAAGATCTGACGAGATTGGGCTATACTATGCCATTACCCACCCATCCCAAGGGTCCTTGTTAGGTGACCATAACTGACAGGCAGACTTCTATAGAGGGCAGTGATCCTTGAGCTTTGTGGATCCCATACTTATTGCACCCCACATATCCCAATGACCCCACATTTCCTTCGTTAAAAGAACTAGGACAGCATTTCATCTCAAGAGACATTTCAAAAGACATTTAATGACAATAGCTTCTGTTGAAGCTTCTCGGTTACATCAGACAACAACCTTCCAAGCAGCATGAGGTTATTTGTACTATTAATTCAAAGTACAAAAGGCAGTAAGGGGACTTTCTTTTCAAACGGTAGCTCAACTGGCTTGTCTATGACGGTTTTAATATCTCTTTGTTCCTTTTACATTTCTAATCTTCTAGTGCTTTGATTACAAGCCTTTCCCCCCCAAGAAAACGGATTTCCTCTTTCGTCACAAGCTCGTCACAAGCTCGTAAACTGCACTGCCATGGCTCAAATTGTGTAGCACGGGGCCACAAAATCTAAGACGTTTTTATTTTTTTTGTGGTGCAAACTGCCACTAAGTCACAGCCAACTTATGGTGACTTAAGTCCGCCATTACCTACCTTCATATAGCAGTCCTCGACTCCCTTGGTAGGGTTGCCGGCTCTGAGCAGGGAAATACCTGGAGATGTTGGGTGGGGTGGAACCTGGGGAGAGGAGGGACCTCAGTGGGGTCTAATGTCATAGACTCCACCCTTCAAAGCAGCCATTTTCTCCAGGGGGGGACTGATCTCTGTCATCTGGAGACCAACTGTAATAGAGGGAGATATCCAGGCCCCACCTGGAGGCTGTAGTAGATAGTACAAAAACTAAGGGTCACTATGGCTGCGGTCACCCGGAGCATTAGGCACGCTAGAGAGATGGAAGATAGGCGGATTTTCCGGGCACGATCTCACTGCCACATCTGAGAAGCGTAGAGCTCCCGTGGCTCACCCGAAGTATCCCGCCGAAGATGCGGGGTAAAAAACTAGTACCTCGGAGGTACTAGTTTCCAGTAACCGCGGGGCAAGGGCGGGCATCTGATCGCGTTTCCGGTGGTAGTTCCGGCGCCCGCCCATGCCCCCTCATATAAAGTTTTTTTTCCCCCAACTGTCCAACGGGGCATGTGCACATTTTGGTGTCCGGAGAAAAAAACACCCGTTTGCCGCGCCGCGCCACTTCTTTGCTGCGATGCAGGATTGTGGTGTGCTCGGCACCTCCCCCCTACCACGGGACCTCCATGGGTACTCCACGGGACCTCCACGGAACGTCTGCTGGTGCAACCGCCCATTATTTTGCCCTCGCATTTTCCTGCCCGTGTGCCCGCGGCCAGTGTTAGGAAGATATGGGGAAACTATATGGCACTGTGTATAATAGATATATGCTTAAGGTGGATCTATTTTGTATTTTACCTATTTTACCTCGTATTTTATATTTTACCTAAGATCCATAAATCTACCACTTTGCCACCAGGTAGACCGATAATTTCTGGATCAGAATCTATTTTGGAACCCATATCCAAATTTGTGGACCATTACCTTAAAGCTTTTGTAGACAAAACACCAACATATCTAAAAGATACACAAGACATTATTTCCAAAACAGAAGGCATCCCTGTACCATCAGATGCAGTTTTAGTAAGTATGGACATAACTTCATTATATAGAAACATACCACACACCAAGGCAATAATGGTGCCAGAAATGGTTTTGAAACAGAGAACCTATAAAAACCCACCGACCCATTTTCTTATAGAACTCATTGAGATTATCTTAGAGAAAAATTATTCTCATTTTGGTGACCAGTTCTATTTTCAGACACGAGTCGCTATGGGCTCATCATTTGCCCCAACAATCGTGAACCTTTTCATCAGCAATCTCAAAGATTGAATGTAAACTACAATCCATATTTTCAGAATATTTTGTTCTCCAAACGTTTCCTGGATGTTATTTTTCTGATTTATTTAGAATAATCACATTTGAATACTTTTGTGGAATGCAACATAGGCGTAATCTTCGTGGGGGCGGCGGGGCTTCAGCCCCCGCCGAAATTTTCAGGAAGGTACTCAGCCTCCCCCGGGAGCCACCCTTGCTCCTAGCAAAGCAATGCCTCTGGCCCAGCCCCAGCCCCCCCCCCGGGAAATTGGAAAGTCTACACCCTTGGTCAATGCAACACCATCCATGATACCATCAAATTCACATACCAAGCAGGTACACATGCACATGCTACTAACTATTTAGATACAATTGTGTATAAAACATCAAACAACTGCTTAGCAGTTAGAACCTTTTGCAAGGTAACGGATAGGAATTCATACTTACACTGTGGCTGCGGTCAGGTGTGCCTTTAGATCTGACTCAGCTGTGAATGCCTGATGGATCTAAAGGGCACGATCAGACAGCAACATCTGCGAAAGGTTCTGCAGCCGTCGGCACCCGCCACAGAAGCAGACTTAAAAGACACTGGGGAATGTCCATTCCTATCAGCCAGCTGCCATTTTTGTGTGCTCCCCCCCCCCCCATGTTCCCATGCTTGCAGCTCACAGCTGGCAGTAATCATGCTTGGGAGAGACGTGGGAGCTAGACGCCGTTGTCAGTCTGGCCCTGTGATGTGGGATGAGCTTGCGGTTCACTTTTGGTGTGAATTATTCTGCTCAGGATGCCCTGTGACTCTCCTGCTCATTATGTAATCTCCCGCCGGGAGCAATCCCGCGTGCGCGCGCTCGAAGTTCATTTGCTTAGCTAGTGGCCTTGCTCGACTATATCTACTGGGTGTTCCCGCCTTCTAGTCATTCCTAACAATAATCCTGTGGACAGGGTACCAGTCTTGTGCCTTAATAAACATAACGCTTCAGGAGAAACGTGTGTGAAGAGTTACTTGCTGTGGAACCTGACAATTCCTAATGCTTGCCGATGGGCCACGGACGGACTTTCCCGTCTGATCGCTCAAGCGTGCACTCAAGCCATCGGGATGGTCTGCCCATTCCATCCCCACTCGGTGCCATTCCCCCCCCCCTTGCTTAGCATTATGAGCATAACTGCATACTCTATGGGGAACTGTCAGTGTGGAGGTGTGATTCCTCATCTATGCGCATGGGAAACAAAAGGCAAAGAAACCCCACTCGCCCCAACGTGCTGTCTGATCGGGCAGTGATGGGCTGAGCGTGCAGCTACAAAGGATGTGTGCTCGTGTAACACCGTCTCAATTTCCACTGGGGGAAATAGGCTCGCTTTCCCTCTGCACCAAATGGCACGTCTGATCGCAGGCTTTGGCTCATATCATCCACCACATCTGAAAAACAATTTGCCCTATGGGCAGTTTATAAGAACGAAACACAACTGTAGTGCTTCTCAGGACTGTGTATCTGAATGCCGAACCCTAAGCAGCCAACTAAGGAACAGGGGTTATTCTTTTGACATCATGAAAAAAGCAACGGAAAGACTCGATCATATCCAAAGGGAGACACTGTTTGAGAAATGGGTACAAACAGATAGCAAATGTATAACATGCACTATGCAATTTATTCACTTATCCCATCGTATTACATCCATAATTAATAAGCATTGGCCAATAGTCCAGCATATTGCGGGTTGTGGAGAAAATCCTTTTATAGGATTTTAAAGGGGATTGAGTATATGTGACTGCATTATTAGAGCAGATATTGATAGACACCAATGGGATTTACATTCAACTAGGAGTCATTTTAAATGTAATAACTGCTTCATTTGCCATCTAAGCTTAGAACTTCGGGAGTTTGCCCACCCATTATTGAAATCACCATACCAACTGAGACATACCTCCAATTGTAATAGTAAGAACTATATTTATGTCCTAGCATGTGCATGTAAATTTTTCTATGTGGGCAAACCCAGCTGACCAATCAAAATTAGAATCATTTATTTATTTTTTATTTAACCTTCGATTTATATACCGCCCTAACCCCCCCAATGGGGGTCTCTGGGCGGTTTACAACTTGTAGTGCTAATCACTGTTGTGGTTCCCTAACTATGGGCACATTCTCAGGGGTTGGGTCAGCCTACCTAGCACTCCGGTGGTGGCGGCTCTTTCTTCTGATCTCCGGCTTCCGGCTTCCTCGGGTCCTTTGGTCGGCAGGACGCTCCTCTCTCCATCGCAGTTCTTTCAGCGAGGCAGCTGTCTCGGCGCGTGAGTTCGTCCCTCCCAGCCTTGGCTCTGTCCGATAGGCTCCGCCGCACCGGGAGATGACGTCATCCACGCCTCCTGCTGCTCGCGCCGGCCGCTTTCTGCTGGAACTCTACAGGCCACCAGGGATCGCTCTCGATGTTCCGCCGCGCCGCCTCGTCTGGAATGGAACACCATTCCAGAATTAAGAACCAAATTAGGGAAGCCCCACTTGTGGAACACTTGGTACAGAAACAGCATTCTCTGGATAACTTACGCTTTTTGTTATTTATGAATATCAAGCTGTTAAATACCAACGTGTGGACATTAATAGACTATCGACAAAGAAAGAATGCTATTGGATACATAGATTGGACACAATGGTCCCAAATGGGCTGAATCAAGAAATGGACCTCTCATGTTCTGTTGGTTCAACCATACCAGTGCTATGACCATCTGCATTAGGACATTGTTGCGGAATAAGAATAGAGACTTTAAAACATTGTTGGAAGTGTCATCACTGCTCTAAACTATAGGATCTTAATGAGGATAAAGCCCTTAGGGAAAGTTCTATTGGTTTAACCATAGTGGTGCTATGGCAGTCTGTATTGGGACATTGTTGTGAAATAAGCATGGACACTTTAAAACTTTGTTAGAAGTGTCATGGTTTTTCTAAACAGCAGGATTTTAATGAGGATGAAGCCTCAAGGGAATGTTTTATTGGTTAAACTATACTGGTACTACGACTGTCTGCATTGTTGAGAAATAAGCATAGACACTTTAAAACATTTTCAGAAGGGTTGTGACTGCTCTAAACTGCAGGATTCTAATGCTGATGGAGCCCCAAGAGATTGTTTATTCCAAGAATTTTATATTGGAACAAGGATGATAAAAACATATGGGCACTTTAAGGAAAGGTGTTTTTCACACAGCTGCTCCTGGTTATGAGGCTGTCAGCAAGCTGCCAATGTCTTGATGGCGCCCTGGATGGGTTATCATGTACGTTGCACTCTGTGGCTATTTTGGGGCAGGAACGCACTGGAACGGAGTTCCGGCTGGCTTCAGAGTTGGCCACGCCCACTACAGCCAAAGCCTCTGCGTGCCTGGCTACAGAGGGAAGGCCTGGAGAGCAACCCCTCCCCAGCAACTCTGAGGTGGGCGGGCCAGGGGGAGGGCCTGGAAGGATTGGGGAGGCATTTAAATGCCTCCCCGTGCCTTCTCCGGCCTGTCCAAGAGCCAGCTTGCCTGGGCTCCCCATAGCCAAGGGAAGGCATGGGGTGTGGCCTAATATGCTAATGAATTGCACTGTCAGGGGTGTAGCCTAATGTGCTGATGAGTATCTGCTGTTGGATGTGGCCTATTATGCTAATGAGTTCCTGCTGGGCCTTTTCTACAAAAAAAAGCCCCGACGAAAAGAATGTATTGTGCCTTGTATGTATATCAAAGTCATCGAATTTGATACGGGTAAATTACTAGAGTCCCCTGGGACTAGTGATTGTGAAACTGACGAGGTGCTGTATGAATGTTTGAACATAGTGCAAACCTGCACTTTGATGTATGGTTTTGGTGAACCTATATTTGGTAATACTTGACACCAATATTTATATAATAGTATAGAAAAAATTTAAAAAGTAAAAAATTAAAAACACAAAATAGATCTACCTTAAACATACATCTATCATACACAGTGTCATATATTTTTTCCATACCCACCTGGAGGCTGGGAACCCTATGCCTTGGGGGGGGGGGGTCTCCCATCCAAATGCTAGCCAAGGCTGACCCTGGTTCGCAGCTGAGATCTGAGGAGAGTGGGCTAGCCCGGGCCCATAAGAATCCTACATTTTACATGGCCAATAAATTGTCTACTGAGGCTTGCTTCATTCCTGACGCCTTCTTAACTGCCTGCAACCTTGTCATTTAGCATCAGTGTCGGCTCAGGACTGCAGTAAGATTTCTTTTTAAATTTTCACATTTTTAAAAAACAAACACATTTTGAATCAAATAGAAGACAAAGAGGGAGGTAATAAAGTGGACAAATAATTTTATGTGTGTCCTCAGAGCTACTAAGACTCAGAGGAGCACAATCAAAACAGTGTACGCAATAGCTGACACAATTCCCATAATGAGTGCCGCGTGGGCTAAGGACCGCGCCATCCTGGAGTTCCGCTGGGCCTCGGTGCCGTTCCCCATCCGGTTGGCATCCTGAGTCTGAGGAGGAAGGAGAAAGGGAATGATGAATAACAGAAAACACATCACCAAATGACATCTCCAGAATGTGGAAACAGGTCTTTCTGAGCTGCGTTGGAACATTGTGTTGGAGAACGAACATTTTTTTCTGTGAACTTAAGGATATGGTCCAAGAGGGGGTGAACAAACATGCGGACAATGGGGACCCAGTAGATGTTGTTTACCTTGACATCCATAAAAGTTTTGATAAAATTCCTCATCAAAGGCTCCTAAGTAAGCTCAAAAATCATGGGATAAAAGGACAAGGTCTTTCGTGGATCAGAAACTGGCAAATTAATAGGAAACAGAGAGTGAGTATAAATGGGCAATTTTCTCAGTGGAGGGTGGTAAGCAGTGGGGTACCAGAGGGATCAGTACTTGGTCCAATGCTTTTTAACTTGTTCATTAATGATTTGGAGTTGGGAGTAAGCAGTAAGTAAAGTGGCTAAATTTGCGGATGATACGAAGTTGTTCAGGGTGGTGAGAACCAGGGAGGATTGTGAGGCACTCCAAAGGGATCTGTCGAGGATGGGCGAGTGGGCATCAACATGGCAAATGGGGTTCAATGTGGCCAAGTGCAAGGTGATGCACATTGGAGCCAAAAATCTTAACTATAAATACACATTGATACTCACTGAAAATGTCGAAACAGTGTGTGACTGCAATAAAAAGTCCCATGCTATGCTGGGGGTTATTAGGAAGGGTATTGAAAAGAGATCAGCCAATATCATAATGCCCCTATATAAATCAATGGTGCGACCTCATTTGGAATACTGTGTGCTGTTCTGGTCACCACACCTTAAAAAGGATATTATAGCTTTGGGAAAAGTACAGAAAAGGGCAACTAGAATGATAAAAGTGTTGGAACACTTTCCCTATGAAGAAAGGCTAAAGCGCTTAGGGCTCTTTAGCTTGGAGAAACGACGACTGAGGGGTGACATGATTGAGGTTTATAAGATTATGCATGGGAAAGAGCAGGTAGAGAAAGAGGTACTTTTCTCCCTTTCTCACAATACAAGAACTTGTGGGCATTCCATGAAATTGCTGAGGAGTTGGGTTAGAACGGATAAAAGAAAGTACTTCTTCACCCAAAGAGTGATTAACACTTGGAATTCACTGCCACATGAAGTGGTAGTGGCTACAAGCATGGATGGCTTCAAAAGGGAATTAGATAAGCATATGGAGCAGAGGTCCATCAGTGGCTATTAG
>NW_015159870.1:27440-31223 GCF_001447785.1 Gekko japonicus
GGGGGCGGGGCACATGACGAAGCCCCGCCCCCTGCTTCCGGCCGCCCCGCTTCCAGCCCTCATTCAGCCAGGAGGAGGCAGGAGAAGAGGGAGGGTAAGTTGCTTCCTCCCCGCCTCTCCCCACCCCTGCCTGCCTGGGGCCAGGGAGGGCCTTGGCGGGGCTTCCTCGCACTCCCGCCGGCCTTGCAGGTCCACCGCCGGGCCCCTGACGTCAGGGGGTGTGGCATAAGCTAATGAGTTATGCTAATAAGTTCCCCTAGCTCTTTTTCTACGAAATGACCCCTGAATAAAATACACTAGATTAACAGTTTACATGCACAGACATTTTCCAAGAAGATCATTTCCGAGGGCAGCCATGTTGGTCAGCAGTCGAATAGCTGGATTTGAGCCCAGTGGCACATCGGAGGAAGGGGGAAATCTTCTACCTGGAAAATCTTGTGGGTCTCTAAAGGGCTCCTCGACTTGAACTGAGGTGCAGACATACTCCAAAAGATTCTTAAACCAGGAGCTGGGTATAGATGGGTCGGTGTTTCCTTCCCCACACAACCACAAAGCTCCAGGTCAGACTGGAACTGGAGCTCATTCCAGCCGAGAGGTTGCCATTGCCTTCATTGAATCACCCAGGAAACTTCAGTCAACAACCAAGTGAAAACAAAGAAAAGAAAAACACATTTGCCTGTCAAAGGATCTCCTGAAAAGCACCATCGTTACTGACTGAAGGGTTGCCAACACCAGGTTGGGGAGTGGAGCCTGAGGAGGGCGGGGTTTGGGGAGGGGGAGGGACCTCAATGGGGTATAATGCCATAGAGGCCACCTTCCAAAGTGGCCATTTTCTCCAGATGAGCTGACCTCTGTCTCCTGAAGACCAGTTGTAATCCCAGAAGATCTCCAGCCACCTCCTGGAGGGTGGCAACCCTAAATGGGTACCAGTCACCAGTAGAAGGATAGCAAGGCAAACATCCCATGGGAAGAAGGTTCAGAGTCTCTTAATGTGTCCTTCAGCCCCAATCAGGAGAGGGCACAGGGTTGCCAGCCTCCAGGTGGGGCCTGGAGATCCCCTGCAGTTACAACTGACCTCCAAACTACACAGATCAGTTCCCCCTGAATAAAATGGTTGCTTCAAAGGGGGGACTGTATGGCGTCATAGCCCTGCTGAGCTCCCTCCTTTTCCCCCCCAAACGCACCCTCCCCAGTAGGGGACACAAAGCAGAACCAGGTTAGAAAAGCTGAGGTTTCAATCCAATGCTGCGTGATGAGATTCTCCACAAGATAACTGAAAACAAAAAGCATTAAAGGCCTCAACAAGCCAAACCAGAACATTCAAATGGGACCCTTGTGATTTCCCTTCTTTTTGATCAGACGGTAATGTCTCCCCCCTCCCCACCTCCTGTAGCTGATCCCTGTAGCTGATCGAGGAAAGACTCACCCGTATGGAGTAAACCAGGGCTGCAATTCCCAGAGGCAGGCAACAAAACAGCATGGTGAAGATGGAATATGCCAAGTAAACTTTTTCATGGGTCGGCTGTACAGGGACAACGAAGGTGGTGTGCAGTGGAGGTTGAATGACAGGCCCTTGGCCGGGCACTTCACTGTACGGGGCATAATAAGGCTGGTACCGAGATGGCATGGTGGAGTTCGCTGACCCATCAACAGGTGGTGGTTGCTGATCGTAGGGCTCTTTTTCGGAGTAGGGTGGCGGGTTCGGGGCAGACGGTGCACTTCCTTGGTAGTTCAGATGGTCCATAGTGAAAAGGTCTCCTTCTCAGCTCTGCAGGGGGATTCTCTGCTCTCAAAATGTTCTCACTGTCCTCCCCGAGTATTCCTTTCCCTGCTCTTCCGGTTACTCCCCGCTGAACACTCTGTCACCTTCTCTTGGTTGCAGGTTGGTCCTCTTCCATCTGCTCTGCTCCGACTACTATCCTGTTCTGTAGCCCTCTGTAGACTGGATGGAGCAACCTCCCCGTGCCTGCAATAAAGGAAGAGCCAGCAAGTGATTCAGCAAGGCATTGTGCACTGAATCACCCCAACAGATAGAGGAAAGGCGTGAGAGTTCTGTGAAGGATGACATTGCCCTCTTGCTAGAGAATGGAAGTTCTGCTTTTTTCCATTCTTGCTACGGGACACTCGACCCTATTTTGCATGAGGTTTTCTCCCGTTTACGCAGGAGCGTGCCATTTAGTAAGACCAAAATACTTTTCCTGCCAGAGATATTCTCATTTCCTGTTCCCCCAGCTAAAGTAGAGCCGTCCTCTCACCCGCCATTTCCCATTTCCCAGCATACACAATTCACGGAGCATTGTACAGCCGGAAAACGAGCAAACTGCAGGGAAAAAAGAGACTCAGTAAAGAGCCTCTGCTTGGCATGCAGAAGGTTACAGGCTCAATCCCCAGCAGTTAAAACGAATAGCCCGAAGGTGATGTGAAAGACCTCAGCCTGAGACCCAGGAGAGCCACTGTCAGTTTGAGTAGACAATACTGATTTTGATGGGCCAATGCTTTCAACGGTGGACGCTATGCCATCACACCCCACTGAGGTCCCTGTCCTCCCCAGGCTGCATCCCCAAATCACCAGGAGTTCCCCAACCTGGATCTGGCAGCTCTACCCCCTCATCCCCCTCCGGTGGCCAGGGGGAACCTGGCAACCCTGCACCAGACCGCTGTTCACAATTATACGACATATCTGAAGGCAAAGCCAATGATCTCGGGCGTCATGCGTAGTGTGGTCACAGGGCCCATATTAGGATCACAGGGACTGTATCATTCCAGTGGGAGCAGGATCGCGGCCCAATGTGTGCCAATTAGGGCTCTACTGGTAGCAGGAGCTCCTTTGCATATTAGGCCACACACCCCTAGTGTAGCCAATCCTCCAAGAGCTTACAGAGCTCTTCTTACTGGGGCTACTGTAAGCTCTTGGAGGATTGGCTACACTAGGGGTGGGTGGCCTAATATGCAAAGGAGCTCCTGCTACCAATAGAGCCCTGCAGGTGGTTGTCTTCAAGTGGTCACTGAAGGGCAGCACCTAAGGACACTCTCTGTTTGACAGCAGGGTCACAGGGTATGATTCTGCTCCTTTCTCTTCCAGTAATGATGCTTCTACACCACATGCTGTCTGCACAAGGCTGCTGGCAGACAGGATTTTGTGGCTTGTGGGACAATTATTTTCTAGGTGGGGTTGCCATTATTTGCCATAATGAAAGCGGGTGGAACACCCCCCTCTCCCTCCCCTTTAAATGCTTTTGTGAAGAAGCAGGGGCCCTTTAAGGAAGGGGACAGAGCCCTCAATAGCCCCACTGTAGCTACAGGCCAGCTGCTGGGTAACGCAAGCCAGCTGCTTCAGCCAGCCACCATCCTTTTATTTCTTTTACTTTATTGATTGGTAGGGTTTTTTCCCCTATTTCTTTTATTGACTGGTAGTTTTAAGCTGTGGTGGCTCAAGTGGTTAAGACGCTGAACTGCAGGCTGTGGAAGGTCAGTAGTTCAGCAGTTCGAGACCCGAGTGTGCCGCATGACAGAGTGAGCGCCCGTCTCTTGTTCCAGCTCCTGCCAACCTAGCAGTTCGAAAGCAAGAAATTGCAAGTAGATAAATAGGTACCACTTTGGTGGGAAGGCAACAGCGTTTCGTGCACCTTGGTGTTTAGTCATGCCGGCCACATGACCACGGAAACGTCTTCGGACAGTGCTGGCTCTTCGGCTTTGAAACGGAGATGAGCACCGCAACCCTAGAGTTGGACTTGACTGGCTTTCAAGCAAGGGAACCTTTACCTTTACCTTTAGTTTTAAGTG
>NW_015159870.1:31588-57759 GCF_001447785.1 Gekko japonicus
CTACTAGGGCTGCCACACACTGTAGAGGGGAAATGTCCTGTCCCTTTAATTGAGGTTCAATGCGTGCAAAGGGGCAGCTGAAACTTTTTCAGGGAATGAAGTTAACTAAGGTCACCTGGTAATTACTTGCAGATGAACAGATACTAAAGGAGCAGCCAGAGGGACCAGTTTAAATGTTGGCACCCCTAGCGCCTACACTAGTAGAAAGGGACCCTTAGGAGAAGGCTTTCCAGTGTTTGCATTTCAGATAAAATCCACACATGTCGAGAAGGAAAAGTGTGTTACTGTTCCTCCTTCTAGTCCTCATGACCTGCATGCATGCGTTCTAAACTATAAAGTTGCATTCTAGGGGCATTTATTGCTTTCCTTGAAAGCATCATCATGGGCTAGAAGATGCTGTCAGTCCAGTGATTGTTGAAGTCTGTGGTGCCTCCAGGCGTCTCTCCTGAGAGGTAATCACAAAATGCAACGCCTCTCTCTGCTGTTTTTGGCATTTTATAATAGGGAGATTGAACTGGGGCTTCTCAGATATGTTAACTTGAGAGGATTGCCTCTGACTGTCTTAAGGAGTGAAACTGAAGTCCAGTGGCACCTTAAAGACTTACAAAATATATTCCAACATGAGCTTTTGTGAATCAGAAGTTACTTCTTCAGATGTTTATTAGAAGGGAATCTTTTTAGGGATTCTTATAACAAAAAGCACAGGGAGTGGGGGGAGGAGCTACAGCACAGAGGGGCAGTCCTTTACTCAGGGAATCATGCCTGAACATTCACAATTTAAAAAGAAAGAAAGAAATTAGCAATTTCAAATTTGGTGTTTTTCATTCTTCCTAAAATGCATGCATGTTTGAAAATTGGTGGCGGGGAGTGGGGGGGCAGAAGGTATCCTCACCTAGTGTGCAAAAAACCCTGGGGCCCGGCCCTGAGTGTGGCAGCATCTGATCTGGGACACCCGGGCTCAAATCCCCGCTTAGTTCTGAAAGATCACTGGTGTCCGGGCTAGGGACGCCCAAGCCCGGACCCCGATAACAAGATACCCTGCCCACAGTACTCACTGGGTTCGGGCCCAGGGATCGGCAGGAGCGCGGCCTGCGCCCGCCCCCGCCCGGGGAACAAATGCAAAGGAAAACCTGCCTAAAGCAGGACATCCCCTAATGCATAAAGAGAGTAAGGAAAGAGGACCAGGCGATGCATGCAAGAACCATTGCCATCGACTCTAGTCCTATCCCCAGGGGTACGCCGGAGCCGGCTCACAAAAGCTGATGGTTAAACCTGGCAGAAACTTTGCAAGTGGGTTGAAAACTCGTCAGGAGCTCCCTCCTTACTTTGCACACTTTCATTCTCAGAGGTGGAAGACATGCTGCCTCCCACACTTCGGGATGCGACCTCCCCCCACAAAGTCCCACGACCTACCGGTACCAGAGAGCTTTGTCTTAACCCACGCAGCCAATAAAAACTACCACGGCAGAAGAAAGGGAAAGGAGAACCGACGCGACGGCCAAATACACTTCCCCGACCATGCTATTACGCCGCCTTGCCTGTCTACTGCCTTCTGGGAAATTTCCGGAAATTTTACATCTCTAACTTCAATACAGCTCCCCCCTACCCCTCGCCTTCTTCCTGTTACTCCCCGCTGAATGCTCTGTTACCTTCTCCTGGCTGCAGGTTGGTCTTCTTCGATCTGCTCCGCTCCTCTGCCTACCACCCTCTTCCGTAGCTCTCCGGAGGCTGGATGGAGAAACCTCCCCGTGCCTCCAATAAAGAAGAGCCAGCAAGTGGCTGGGCGAGGCACTGTGCACTCAATCACCCTGAAAGATTGACAAAAGGTGTGAGAGTCCTGGGGGAAAGGATGGACTTGCCCTCCTGCCAGAGACTAGAAGTTCTGCTTTTTACCTTCTTGCCATGGGACACTCTAATCTATTTCACAACACATGAGGTTTTATCCTGCTTACACAGAAGCGTGCCATTTGGAAAGGCCAAAATAGCTGCATATTCTTATTTCCTGTCCCCCCAGCTAAACTAGGGCCATGCTCTCATCCACCCACCATGTACCAGTCCCTAATGTACACAATTCACTGAGCATTGTACAGCCAGAAAGTACACACACTGCAGGAAAAAAGGACTCAGTGGAAGAGCCTCTGCTGGGCAAGCAGGTCGTCACAGGTTCAATCCCCAGCTCCTCCCATTAAAAGGAATGGGCTGGAGGTGATGCAAAAGACCTCAGTCGGAGACCCTGGAGAGCCGCTGCCCGAGTAGACAATACTGAGTCTGATGGACCAGCGGTCAGATTCAGTGAGGCAGCTTCACATGTGCCTTGGCTTCAGGTGACTCAAGGAAAAAGAAAAGCAAGATACAGGATTCTGGGACCAAACAACAGGGGTTAAAAGGGGTGATCTAGAAGCTTGGGATGTGCCAGGCAATGTTGCGTGCTGTCATTCCACTTTGCCATCACCCGACGGGATATTTCTCAGACGATTTTGAGTGTCCTCAGGTGGAACAACGATAACGCTCATCCAGTCTCAGCAGAATGAAAATTGTTCAGATAAATGTTGGAAATGTAAAAATAAGACAGGTGCATTTTATCGTATGTGGTGGCTATGTGATGTAGCAAAGAGATACTGGAGATGGGTCCACGAGATGATGCAAGAGATATTGAGAACTAAAATACCATTCTTGCCTGAAATATTATTACTAAACATATTTCCAAAGGACTTTGATAACGGCGATAGATATTTGATAGTACATCTATCTACGGCGGCAAGAATACTATATGCAAAATGTTGGAAACAAATGGAAGCACCAAAGAAGCAAGAGTATGTGAATAAACTGTTGGAGACGGCGGAAAATGATAAACTGTCGTCGTTGATGAGAGGGACAACAGACCCAACATTTCAAAAGACGTGGGAAAAACTGTATGACTGGTACAATATAAATGCATAGTTCAAAGTAATGACATTTTTGGTAGGATTCATCTCTTTTAGTTAAATAGAAACTATGGTAAAAAGATAAGAGGACACAGAAACTTAAACCTAAAGAAACTTTTTAATATGGTAATAGAGTTATAAGAAAGTATACTGATCTCATTGTATGTTTTATGTTCCTAAGTGGTTGTTTGTGTTATGTTGTATGTATGTTTGTTGTGTATAATATGAAAAATAATAAAAGTGTACCTAACGGGTACTTTAAAAAGAAAAGAAAAGATAACACTCATCCAGTGATGATGAATTTGGCCCTGAATGAATATGTGCCTAAACGTCACTGTTATCAATTACTGGATTTCACAGGAAAAAAGGTTTAAGGCAGCTCTTCCAGCCAAATGGTATTCCTGTCAATATTCAGCTGGCCCCACCCATTTCACACGATGGTCTCTAATTTCCTAAGAAATGTTCCTCCAAATAGTTAGCTTGGCCCGGGCTAGTCTGATCTTGTCACATCTTGGAAACTAAGCAGGGTTGACCCTGGTTAGTATTTGCAGGGGTCATTTGGGGGGGGGACGCGGGGGGACGCCAACCCCCCGGGTGAGGTGCGGGAGGGCGGGGCCTGGAGCTCCCTGCTGGTGCCCGCTGGAGGTCGCCGCCGGCTGTGGGGAGGACACACTTCCGGTGCTGTCAGGGGGTGTGGCATATGCTAATGAGTTATGCTAATGAGTCCCCCTAGCTCTTTTTCTACGAAATGACCCCTGAGTATTTGGATGGGAGACCTCCAAGGAAATCCAAGGTCTGCAGAAGAAGGCAATGGCAAACCACCTCTGTTAGTCTCTTGCCTGAAACCCCTACAGGGTCGCCGTAAGTCGATCAGGGCTCTTTTTGTAGCAGGTATTCATTTGCATATTAAGCGACACACCCCTAATGTAGCCAATCCTCCAAGAGCTTACAGTAGCTCCTGTAAGAAGAGCTCCGTAAGCTCTTGGAGGATTGGCTACATTGGGATGTGTGGCCTAATATGCAAAGGAGTTCCTGCTACAAAAAGAGCCTTGCAAACCGATGACAATTTACACATGCACACACATAGGGTTGCCAGGTCTGGGTTGGGAAATGCCTGGAGACTTTGGGGGCAGAGACTGAGGAGGGTGGGGTATGGGGAGGGGAAGGTCTTCGATGGGATGTTATGCCCTGCAGTCCACCTTCCAGAGGGGCCGTTTTACCCAGGTGAACTGATCTATGTGGCCTGAAGATCAGTTGTAACTCCAGGAGATCTCCATTCATCACCTGTAGGTTGGCAACCCTACAAGTGGGTGGGTGGGGGTGTGTAAAATGCCATCAGGTCACAGTGAACATAAGGCAACCTCAGTGAGGGGCTTTCAAAGGAAGTGAGAAGCCAAGGTGGTTGGCCGTTGCCTTCCTCTGCAGAGTCTTCCTTGGTGCTCTCCCTTCCAAGGACCAACCCTGCTGAGCTTCCAAGACCTGACAAGCTCAGGCTATACCGTACCACCTTCCCTTCTGTCCCATGCATCAGACATGTCTGTAATTTCCTAAGCAACCATCTGCTGGAAAACCGGCTGCCGACGTCTTGTCCTGCAGTCACATACCTTCATCTCACAACTCCTGATCGTTGATCGGCTTGAAAGCAATTTCATTCCCAGTGATTAATCACATTGCCTGGTGATAGCAGTGCCATCCCATTTCACCAATCACTAGACAATGGATGCCAGCCTTCAGGTGGGACCTGGGGATCCCCCAGAATATGAGCTCATCTCCAGACTACAGAGATTAGTTCCCCTGGAGAAAATGGCTGCCTTGGAGTGTGGACTCTATGAGGAATTTCAGGCAGGAGATATATTACAGTTCAGGAACAGTTCCCAAACGGTTTCTGGTCTGACATTTCAGACAGAACCATTTTAGAACCGGTTCCCTACCGGAATATATTTGTACTTTCACACACAAACGCTTCTGTCCTGTTCAGGAAACGGGGCTGAACCGTTTTACCTGTAAACCACTTCCAAGTAGTCTTCAGTTTCTTCTCCCGGATCCGAAATGCTTTTTCCCACCGTTTTTCGCCCACACGGGCGATCTCCAGCTTTTTTCTTTTGAACGTTCAGCGCTATAACACAACAGCAACACAGCATTATAGCAACCCCACTGGAATGCGGGCGGAAAACGGCGGGAAAAAGCGGGAAAAAGCCGTGCAGTCTGAAATGGCGAACCGCTTCAGATCCAGCTGTTTACCGGTAGGGGAAAGCCATGTGTGCAATGGCAGCCCTATACCAGTTTACTCCACGACGGATCAAAAACAGCTTCAGACTGGCTTAAAAAGGGTAATGTGAAATTCCTCTATGTCATCGCACCCCACTGTAAACATCTTGTGTCTGAAGAAAAGTGTTTGCTGGTGAATGGAGAAGGCATCAGCTGGGTTGAAAAAAGTGCTACAGTAGAATATTCGAAAAGTAGGTACTGGGTAAGTTTTTAAGGATTTCTTTATTATTTGTTCATGTCTAATCATAGTAATGGGAATGACAGCAATATACACTGTACTTAGTTCCAGATTCAAAGCATATAAGGATTATTGTAGACAGGGGTCGTTTCGTAGAAAAAGAGCTAGGGGAACTCATTTGCATAACTCATTAGCATATGCCACACCCCCTGACATCACCGGAAGTGTGTCATGAGGCCACACACCCCGCCCCCAACGGTCCCGGCTGCCGCCGCCGGCCTTGCAGCTCCACTGCCGAGCCCCATGAGGGGCCCGGCGGTGGACCTGCAAGGCCAGCGGGAGTGCAAGGAAGCCCCACAAAGGCCCTCCCTGGCCCCAGGCAGGCAGGGGTGGGGAGAGGCAGGGAGGAAGCAACTTACCCTCCCTCTTCTCCTGCCTCCTCCTGGCTGAATGAGGGCCGGAAGCGGGGCGGCCGGAAGCAGGGGGCGGGGCTTCGTCATGTGCCCCGCCCCCCGTATCTCACCTGGGGGAACTGCGATCCCCCGCGATCCCCCCCGAAATGACCTCTGATTGTAGAGCTTCAGGGTTTTGAAGAAGAAAAGTTTCTTTGAAATGGGAGCTTTATCCGGAACCCCGTCATAGTTGCGATTGAGAAGTTCGTGGGAGTTTTGCCTGACGTTAGAGGACATTATCACTCAGAAATTGACTTAATAAACTTATGTTAAGTGACAGCCAATGGGATGGATGCTCCCCCGTCCCTCTTCACTCCCTTTCTCTTCCCTATTATATTTTTTCTTTGTTTCTGGTCCAAATATTTTCATGTTTGGTGTTTTTTGTGATCGGTAACAATGCAAAATATGATGGCATTCTCTATATATTGGACGTGAGGTTAATAAATGTTTTTGCTTTGCTTTGTTTCTTGTTGGTGTTTGTTGTGTGTAAAAAATATAAAACTATAAAAAATACATATTTAAAAAAAAGATCCACCCCAAAGATATTCATGGCTGCAACCAATGTTCCCTCTAAGCTGTGGAGTCTTGCAAGCAAACATTCTACTTTGTGAGCTACTGCGTTTACAGTTGTGAGCGAGCCATTTGGCTACTGCATAAATCAGTTTGCTCTGGAGCCCTCCTTCCTGAGCTAAGACAAAAATGTGTGAGCCAGGGGTTTAAAAACTGTGAGCTAGCTCACACTAACTCAGCTTAGAGGGAACACTGGCTGCAACCCTGTATGAGTTCTGAGGCTTGGGTTGCCAGCCTCCGGGGGGGGCCTGGAGATCTCCCAAGATTCAAACTGATCTTCAGACTACACAGATCAGTTCCCCTGGAAAAAGTACTTTGGGCAGTGGGTTATACCTTGTTAAGGTCCTTCCACTTTCCAATCTCCAGGAATTTTGCAACCCAGAGTTGGCAACCTACTGAGAGTGCCTGTGGTCACTGTTCGTGAAGACTGTGTTTCCCCTTGAGAAAAGGGACCTCGGAGGCCCTCCACCCTAAGTAGTAAAAAGGTAAAGGTAAAGGTTCCCTTGCTCGAAAGCCAGTCGAGTCCGACTCTAGGGTTGCGGTGCTCATCTCCGTTTCAAAGCCGAAGAGCCAGCGCTGTCCGAAGATGTTTCCGTGGTCATGTGGCCCGCATGACTAAACACCAAGGCGCACGGAACGATGTTACCTTCCCACCGAAGTGGTCCCTATTTATCTACTTGCAATTTCTTGCTTTCGAACTGCTAGGTTGGCAGGAGCTGGAACTAGAGACAGGAGCTCACCCCGTCATGCAGCACATTTGGGTCTCAAACTGCTGGACTACCGACCTTCCACAGCCTGCAGTTCAGCGTCTTAACCACTTGAGCCACCGCAGCTCCACCCTAAGTAGTAGAATTTTGTAAACACACACTACTCAGAGGCTGACACAGTGTGTGCCATACACAGCATCAGGTGAAGATGACAGAGTTTGCTGTGGGTCCTTGCTTCTGTTCGGGGTGGGGGCAGGAGGAATGGAAGGAGGGACCAAAAGCAGCAGTTGTGATAGCAGACACAAATCCTAACCATATACCTGTAAAAGGGTATCCAGGCAGGGGCACCTTTTGGCTGAAGTTCAGGAGGTCAGCTGCTATTTGCATACCTGTTTTATTTGCTGTGGTGGCTCAAGTGGTTAAGACGCTGAACTGCAGGCTCAGTAGTTCAGCGGTTCAAGGTCAGTAGTTCAGCGGTTCAAGACCCGGGTGCCGCAAGTCAGGGTGAGCTCCTGTCTCTAGTTCCAGCTCCTGCCAACCTAGCAGTTCGAAAGCAAGAAATTGCAAGTAGATAAATAGGGACCACTTCGGTGGGAAGGTAACAGCGTTCCGTGTGCCTTGGTGTTTAGTCATGCCGGCCACATGACC
Organism: Gekko japonicus; assembly: GCF_001447785.1. Classification (NCBI taxonomy): domain Eukaryota; kingdom Metazoa; phylum Chordata; class Lepidosauria; order Squamata; family Gekkonidae; genus Gekko; species Gekko japonicus. The sequence continues at coordinate 39,336 of NW_015159870.1, forward strand.
ACGGAAACGTCTTCGGACAGCGCTGGCTCTTCGGCTTTGAAACGGAGATGAGCACCGCAACCCTAGAGTCGGATTCGACTGGCTTTCGAGCAAGGGAACCTTTACCTTTACCTTTATTTGCTTACGTTATTTATAGTCTGCCTTTCTCACTTGGACTCAAGGCGGATGACACAGAACAGGAGAACAGAAGAGAAGTCATGCTGGATCAGGCCAGTGACCTATCCAGTCCGACACTCTGTGTCACACAGTGGCCAAAACCCAGGTGCCGGAGGGAGTCATTACAATCAAATAATTCTATAAACAGTACAATAAGCTTAGGGCTGTAGACCAACCAGAAATCTAAAAACAGAACTGAAACAAAATATAAATATTAACATGACACATTAAACAATGCAATAATTATTACACAGTCTGTAGAAAGGGAGTAATATGCGTGACCCATCTAGCTCCTGACAGTAGCCAAGCCACAGCGCTCTGCACCAAACGGAGTTTCCAAAATGATTTTGAGGGGAGACCAATATACAGCGCATTGCAGGAGTCTGGGCTCAATGTTACTGTGGTGTGGATCCAGGTGATTCTGTCTCTAGCCTGGGCCTTTTGTTATTATTATGAATATGACAGAATGTCAGGAACCGCTAATACACGTATGCTCTTCCAGCCATGCAGAACTCCTATATCTCGGTACAAGAAGCACATGGCGCTTTTATCTCCCCAAGAACACAGGCGGGATTATGCAACCCACTTCATAGCACTTTGTGGGGCCCATTTTTGAATGTGTTTATTTGTAAATTGTATATTGTCGCCTTGCTTATTTAATATATATGCAGAGTACATCATGCGAAATGCTGGCCTAGATGAATCACAAGCGGGAATTAAGATTGGTGGGGGAAAGATCAACAACCTCAGATATGCAGACGATACCACTCTGATGGCAGAAAGTGAAGAGGACCTCAAGAGCCTCTTGCTCAGGGTAAAAGAGGAGAGCGCAAAAGTGGGCTTGAAGCTCAACATAAAAAAAAACTAAGATCATGGCATCCGGCCCCATCACTCCTTGGCAAATAGAAGGGGAAGTCATGGAAGTAGTGACAGACTTCACGTTCCTGGGATCCCAGATCACCGCAGACTGTGACAGCAGCCATGAAATTAAAAGATTCCTGCTCCTTGGGAGGAAAGCAATGGCGAACCTCAACAGCATGATAAAAGGTAGAGACATCACCCTGCCAACAAAAGTCCACATGGTCAAAGCCATGGTATTCCCAGTAGTCATGTATGGCTGCGAGAGTTGGACTATAAGGAAGGCCGAGCGCCGAAGAATAGATTCTTTTGAACTATGGTCCTGGAGAAGACTCTTGAGAGTCCCTTGGACTGCAAGAAGATCAAATCAGTCAATCCTAAAAGAAATCAACCCTAAGTGTTCCCTGGAAGGCCAGATAATGAAACTGAAGCTCAAATACTTTGGCCACCAAATGAGAAGGGAGCACTCACTGGAGAAGACCCTGATGCTGGGAAAGATTGAAGGCCAAAGAAGACGGGGACGGCAAAGGATGAGATGGTTAGACAGTGTCATAGATGCAACAAACATGAAATTGAGCAAACTTCAGAGGACGGCGGAAGACAGGAAGGCCTGGCGTGATCTGGTCCATGGGGTCGCGAAGAGTCGGACTCGACTGTGCGACTGAACAACAACAAATTTGTAAATGAAATCTCTTTTCCCACATTCTCAAAGTAGGTGGCAATGAAGAAACCCAAATACTTTCCAGCTTCTTATATCCATTTGTTACTACCCAATACCATCCACAACCTCGCAGTCAGCAAGGGCACTCCATGAAACATTTTGATCCTGTACAGCCCAATCCTCTGATTGTTTACTTGGGAGTAAGCCTGACTATCTCCTGCGGGACGTTTCCTCCCTCAGAAGCATGCAGAGGGATTGTAACTGGGTGAATCGCTTCTCCTGCCTCGCATGTTGGCCTTTGACTAGCTGTGCAGAGGGCACAAGAACACCCATGAAGGGACAAAGGCGTGACATCCCTGCAAATCCACAGTTGTGTAGTGGGGGGACAAGAACTACACTTCCCAGAAGGCAGTAGATCAGAAAAGGGCAGAGGATTGCATGCTGGGGGAAGTGGATTTGAGCGTGGCGCGGGTCCGGTTCTCCTTTTCCCCTTCTACCCCGGTAGTTTATGCTGGCTGCATGGCCACTTAGCTGGTAAAGAAAAAGTCCCCTTTACTGGTTAGGTCATGGGGCTGTGTGGGGAGGAGAAGGGAGGTTGCAATTTTCCCTCTAAGCTGTGGAGTCCTGTGAGCAAAAATTCTACTTGGTGAGCTACTGGCATTAAAGTTGTGAGCGAGCCATTTGGCTGCCGCATAAATTAGTTTGCTCTGGAGCCATCCTTCCTGAGCGAAGACAAAAATGTCTGAGCCGGAGGCTAAAAGACTGTGAGCTAGCTCACACTAACTCAGCTTAGAGGGAACACTGGTTCACATCCCAAAGTGTGGGAGGCATGCATGCCACCTCTGAGCGTGTGAGTGTGCGAAGAAAGGCAGGAACTCCTGACGAGTTTACAACCAGCTCGCAAAATTTCTGAACATTTTAACAATCAACTCTTGCGAGCCGGTCCAAGCCGGCTCCAGCACACCACTGTATGCATCACCTTCCTTTTATTGCATTGTCTACTCCTTTCCTTACTCTCTTTCTGCATTATGGGATGTCCTGCCTTAGGCAAGTTTGTGGTTGCATTTGTTCTCTGGCTGTGTAATCTTAGTACTATTGTATGGTTTATTGGAGGCCTTCGTTGTCTGATTCAGATGTTTTTATGTAATCTTCTTTGACACTCAAGGAGAAAGGTGGGGCTACAGAGGATGTAAATAATTAAATTCACTGCCTGAAGCTCCTTGAAGGGATGGGCTGGAAATCGTGGCTGTTTTCACATTACCATTCTAAACTGGATGGTTTTCGTTATTGGCCTGTCATGCAGTGAACCGGTACAGGGACCGGTGTTTCACACAGTGATTTTCCTTCCAGTAAGGAGCCAGTCTCTGAAGCACTGTGTCATTTCAATCTGCGCCGCTCCAGTTTCCCTCCCCATTTTGCCGCACCCACGATCTTCCTGAGAGGTTTTTTTTTTAGGGAGGAACATTCTTTTGGGAGCGCTATGACGTTGAAACAGGTCATCAAATTAGTGCAATAGTGCCACCATTGGGATGCCTAGACTCCACTGAGATACAGGGACCTATGTGGAGTACAGTGTCCTAGGCCCTTTTCAGACAGCCTATCTATTCCGTTTTAGTAACGGGTTACTATCAGAATGTTTCTGCCATTTCAGACAAACCCGTTTTAGTAACCAGCTGCTAACAGATTTATTTATTTATTTTACTTTTTCACAAAACTGCCTTTCATGTGTTTTCAAGTCTTCCTGCCGGTTTGGAATCGCTTTGGGTGCTGTGTGAAATGCTCTATTTGTTTAGCATTTCAGTGCTCCCATTAGAACCTTTAAAAAAAAAACAGCTGAGGAAGATTGCGCGCATGGAGGAAATGGCGGGGGGGGGAGCGGCACAGTGTGAAATGGCCATAGCACTTCAAGGATGGCTCCTTATGTAGCCAATCCTCCAAGAGCTTACAGTAGCCCCTGTAAGAAGAGCTCTGTAAACTCTTGGAGGATTGGCTACATTAGAGGTGTGTCGCCTAATATGCAAAGGAGTTCCTGCATCCAAAAGAGCCCTGACTGCTGTCTCTGTATTGCTTTAATTGGAATCAGGCCAATAACGAATGCCATCTGTTTTAGAAAGGCTGTCTGAAAAGTCCCATGGTAAATCCAACTGTCTTTCACAACAAAACTATTAGACCGGTCTCTGAATTAGAAATTTTGCTGGAAAATAGTAACTATAGTCACCCTGTAAAGCTGTGACTGTTAAATGTTTGAATATGTCTAGTCAGAATTCTGTTCTAATCTTCACTTGGTAAGAGCTTTTTAAAAATGTTGCACTTTTGAACTTCGCTTTCACACTGTTATCAATCTCTGTTCCTGAATTACCTTGTATTTGTTATTTTGGTTCCGAACTGGTTTCTATGTCCCTTCAATGGCTCTATTGCTTTGTTTGTGATTTTTTTGTTTGAAAAATTGGAAAATATATATATATAAAATATATATATATAAGTGTCTTATATATATATAAGACACTTTGCAAAGTTTTTGGCATTCAAGAAAGCCGCTCAGAACTGGGGGGATATGCATATGAAGAGGAGGGGCTATGCAAATATGGGCCAGCTCATTTTCAGTGGTTTGCACTAGGTCATTTAGAGAGGAGTGAGGGCAGAGGAGATCCGGGAAATTACAGGCCAGTCAGTCTGACGTCGATACCGGGTAAATTGGTGGAAACCATTATTAAGGAAAGAATTAGTAGGCACATAGATGAACAAAACCTATTGAGGCAGACTCAGCACGGTTTCTGTAAGGGAAGATCTTGTCTCACTAACCTGTTAGTGTTCTTTGAGGGGGTGAACAAACATGTGGACAAGGGGGATCCAATAGATATTATTTACCTTGACTTCCAGAAAGCTTTTGATAAAGTTCCTCATCAAAGGCTCCTAAGCAAGCTCAAAAATCATGGGATAAAAGGACAAGTCCTTTTATGGATCAAAAACTGGCTAATTAATAGAAAACAGAGAGTGAGTATAAATGGGCAGTTCTCCCAGTGGAGGGGGGTAAGCAGTGGGGTACCACAGGGATCAGTACTTGGTCCACTGCTTTTTAACTTGTTCATTAATGATTTGGAGATGGGAGTAAGCAGTGAAGTGGCTAAATTTGCGGATGATACAAAGTTGTTCAAGGTGGTGAAAACCAGTGAGGATTGTGAGGCACTCCAAAGGGATCTGTCAAGGATGGGCGAGTGGGCGTCAACATGGCAAATGGGGTTCAATGTGGCCAAGTGCAAGGTGATGCACATTGGAGCCAAAAATCCTAAATATAAATACACATTGATGGGGTCTGAACTGGCAGAGACAGATCAAGAGAGAGATCTTGGAGTTGTAGTAGATAACTCACTGAAAATGTCGAGACAGTGTGTGACTGCAATAAAGAAGGCCAATGCTATGCTGGGGATTATTAGGAAGGGTATTGAAAACAGATCAGCCAATATAATAATGCCCCTATATAAATCAATGGTAAGACCTCATTTGGAATACTGTGTGCAGTTCTGGGCACCACACCTTAAAAAGGATATTATAGCTTTGGAAAAAGTGCAGAAAAGGGCAACTCGAATGATAAAAGGGTTGGAACACTTTCCCTATGAGGATAGGTTAAAGCGCTTAGGGCTCTTTAGCTTGGAGAAAAGACGACTGAGGGGTGACATGATCGAGGTTTATAAGATTATGCATGGGAAAGAGCAGGTAAAGAAAGAGGTACTTTTTTCCCTTTCTCACAATACAAGAACTCGTGGGCACTCCATGAAACTGCAGAGTGGTCGGGTTAGAACGGATAAAAGGAAGTACTTCTTCACCCAAAGAGTGATTAACACATGGAATTCACTGCCACAGGAAGTGGTGGGTGCTACAAGCATGGACGGCTTCAAAAGGGAATTAGATAAGCATATGGAGCAGAGGTCCATCAGTGGCTATTAGCCACAAGGTATAGCTAGGGGCTCTGGGGCAAGTGATGCTCTGTCTTCTTGGTGCTTGGGGGGGGTCAACAGTGGGAGGGCTTCTAATGTCCTGGCCCCACTGGTGGACCTCCTGATGGCACTGGTATTTCTGGCCACTGTGTGACACAGAGTGTTGGACTGGATGGGCCTTTGGCCTGATCCAACATTGGCGTGTCTTATGTTCTTATGTTCTTATGATACAAGGCCCAACCAGAGGCAAGGAGATTTGACCCCCACCTACTAGTTATCTCAAATTATCCTTTTTATTGTTTTCCCCTATAAATGAACAGGGATTTTAAAAAGCTGCTGAACTAGAAGACCACATGTTTCTGGGGCCAAATATTTCCACCCACCCTCAACAGTGGGCTCCTGTCTTCTACTGATGGGGTCCAATGCTCCCTCTAAGCTGTGGAGTCTTGTGAGCAAAAATTCTACTTTGTGAGCTACTGCCATTAAAGGTGTGAGCGAGCAGTTTGGCTGCTGCATAAATCAGTTTGCTCTGGAGCCATCTTTCCTGAGCGAAGACAGAAATGTGTGAGCCAGAGGCTAAAAAACTGTGAGCTGGCTCACACTAACTCAGCTTAGAGGGAACACTGATGGGGTCCCAAGTTGCTGGAGATACACTGCAGCCTCCCAGCATTAAGGATTCTACAGCACATATTTATTTCAAAAATGCATGTCCTCCCTTCTTCGGTTTGGAGTATTCTCAAAATATCCAATGAAAGTATGAACCAGAAAGTCCAATGACGGACAATAAGGGCAAAACTGCATTGAAGCAGAGCATTCTGTTTAACAGGAGCATAAAGACCAACAAAGGAGGAGTCAGGGGATGGCCGTCAAGGAGCCCGCTGCATCACCGGGTGCCCCACTCCCTACAGAGGAGGCGTTGCCTAGGAATGAGCCATATCTCACACATGAAGCTGCCTCATAGTGAATCAGACCTTTGGTCCATCGAGGCCAGACTGGCAGTGGCTCTCCAGATTCTCAGGTCTTTTACATCACTTCCTGTGTGCTTTCCACTGGAGATGCCAGGGATTGAACCTGGGACCTTACAAACCATCAACTTGTAACCAATTCATAGTGACCCCAGCAAGGGCCTTTCAAGGCAAATGAGGAGCCAAAGGTGGTTTGCCATGGCCTCCCTCTGCAGAGTCTTCCTTGGAGGTCCCCCATCCAAGAACCAAGCCCGCTTAGCTTCCGAGATCTGACAAGACTGGGCTATACTATGCCCACCCCAAGGTCCTTGTTAGGTGACCATAACTGACAGGCAGACTTCTATAGGGCACCATGATCCTTGAGCTTTGTGGATCCCAGGCTTATTGCACCCCACATATCCCAATGACCCCACATTTCTTTTGTTAAAATAATTAGGACAGCATTTCATCTCAAGGGACGTTCCAAAGACGTTTAATGACAATAGCTTCTGTTGAAGCTTCTCAGTTATATCAGACAACAATCTTCCTAGCCTGCATGAGGTTATTGATACTATTAATTCAAAGTACAAAAGGCGATTTTCAAATGGTAGCTCAACCGATTGGTCTCTGGCAGGGGTCGTTTCGTAGAAAAAGAGCTAGGGGAGCTCATTAGCATAACACATTAGCATATGCCACACCCCCTGACATCACCGGAAGTGTGTCATAAGGCCACACCCCCTGACATCACCGGAAGTGTGTCATAAGGCCACACCCACCACTCAGTCTTAGTCTTAAAGGTTAGTCTTAAAGGTGCTATTTGTTAATCTTAAAGGTGCTATTTGAACCCTCGGACTATTTTGCAGCAACAGACTAACACAGCTAATTCCTCTGAATCTAAACCCACCACTCAGGCTCCACCCCCAAAATCTCCAAGGTATTGCCAACTCAGAGCTGGCGAGCCTATCTGATGACACATGTGGGGGGAAACAAGCAAACCACCCAAGTCAGGTAAAAAGGTTTGGTAATAGATGAAGTACAAAATATGTGGCTATTCACATTCCAGTTACCAGGGGTGGCCGGAAGCAGGGGGCGTGGCTTCGTCGTGTGCCCCGCCCCCGCCCCTCGCCCAGGAGAATGGCGATCCCCCGTGATCCCCCCGAATCGACCTCTGGTCTCTGGTGATTTTAATATCCCGTTCCTTTTACATTTCAGATCTTCCAGTGGTTTGATTACAAGCCTTTCCCCTAGAAAATGGGTTTCCTCTTTCGTAACAACCGGTGGTCACAAGCTCATCAACCACACTGCAATGTTCAAATTGTTCACCACAAGGCCACAAAACATTTGGGTGAAAATCTAAGATGTGGGGGGGGGGGTGAAATGTGCCATCAAGTCACAGCCAACTTATGGCGACCCTTCACGGGGGTTTCAAGGCCAGAGCTGAACAGAGGGGACTCGCCATTGCCTGCCTTCGTGTAGCAGTCCTTGGTAGGGTTGCCAGCTCTGAGCAAGGAAATACCTGGAGATTTGGGTTGGAACCTGGGGCAGGAGGGACCTCAGTGCGGTATAGTAGTCATGTATGGCTGCGAGAGTTGGACAATAAGGAAGGCCGAGCGCCGAAGAATAGATTCTTTTGAACTATGGTGCTGGAGAAGACTCTTGAGAGTCCCTTGGACTGCAAGAAGAACAAATCAGTCAATCCTCAAAGAAATCAACCCTGACTGTTCCCTGGAAGGCCAGATAATGAAACTGAAGCTCAAATACTTTGGCCACCCAATGAGAAGGGGGCACTCACTGGAGAAGACCCTGATGCTGGGAAAGACTGAAGGTCAAAGAAGACGGGGATGGCAAAGGATGAGATGGTTAGACAGTGTCACAGATGCAACAAACATGAAATTGAGCAAACTTCAGAGGATGGCGGAAGACAGGAGGGCCTGGCGGGAGCTGGTCCATGGGGTTGCGAAGAGTCGGACTCGACTGTGCGACTGAACAACAACAACCACCCTCCAAAGCAGCCGTTTTCTCCAGGGGGACTGATCTCTGTCATCTGGAGACCAACTGTAATAATGGGAGATCTCCAGGCCCCACACGGAGGTTGGCAACCCTGAACCTTGGGGATCTCCCATCCAAATACTAGCCAAGGCTGACCCTGCTTAGCAGCTGAGATCTGAGGAGTGAGGGCTAGCCTGGGCCCGTAAGAATACTACATTTTACATTGCTAATAAATTGTACATTGATGCTTTGTAAAGGCAACGGCAATCTCTTTATTACATTGCTAACAAATTGTACATTCCTGACACCTCCTTCACTGCATGCAGTCTCTTCATTTAGCATCAGTGTAGGCTCAGAATTGGAATGATTTCTTTAAAAATGTTTACAGTTTTTTTTAAAAAAATGAATTAAATAGAAGACAAAGAGGGAGGTAATTAAGTGGACAGATAGTCTTGCGTGTGTCCTCAGTTATACAAAGACGTATAGCTCACGACAACCAAAACAATGTACACAATAGCCAACACAATCCCCAGGCCGAACGCAGAGTGAGCTAAATTCCGTGCCATCCTGGAGTTCCGCTGAGCCTCGGCACTGTTCCCCATCCGGTTGGCATCCCGTGTCTGAGGAGGAAGGAGAGAGGAAAGAATGAATAAGGGAAAACACGTGACCAAACAACATCTCTGGCATGTGGAAACAGGTGTGTTTGCTGTGGAGTCAAGGATACAGTCCAAGAAAATATTCTGCAATAAAACACACTAGATTAAGTTTACATGCACAGACATATTCCAAGAAGAGAATTTCAGAGGGAAGCCGTGTTGATCTGCAGTCGAATAGCTGGATTTGAGCCCAGGGGCATATCTGAGGAAGGGAGCTTTGACTCTGGGAAAATCTTGGTCAATAAAGGGCTCCTGGACTTGAACGGAGCAGACATATTCCAAACTATTCTTAAACCAGGAGCTGGGTATAGATGGGTCAGTGCTTCCTTCCCCACACAACCACAAAGCTGCTGGCCAGACTGAGAGCTGATTCCAGCCAAGAGATTGCCATTGCCTTTACTAAATCCCCCAGGAAACTTCAGTCAACAACCAAGTAAAAACAAAGAAAAGAAAAACATACTTGCCTGTCAAAGGATCTTCTGAAAAGACCATTTTTACTGACTGAAGGGTTGCCAGCTCCAGGTGGGGGGGGGTAGCGCCCGAGGAGGGCAGGTGTTAAGTAGTGGGTTCAAGAGGCTATCGTGATTTCAACATAGCTCTTTTTATTCAGGAACATACAGAATGTAACACGCAGCAAGCCACAACTATGTACACAAACCTAGAGTTGCCAGGTACATCTTCATGCCCAGCGAGAGACTTCGGGGGGCATTCCCAGAGGTGGGCTCCAATACAACTCTATTGATCTTGAAGCAACAGCAGGCTTGAGCTAGACCCATAGGGTTGCCAACTCCAGGTTGGGAAATACGTGGAGATTTCAGGGGTGGAACCCGAGGAGGGCAGGGTTTGGGAAAGGGAAGGGCTTCATTGGGATTCAATGCTATAGAGTCCACCTTCCAATATGGCCACTTTCTCCAGGTGAACTGATCTCTGTCCCCTGGAGATCAGTTGTAATCCCAGGAGATCTCCACCTCCCACCTGGAAGCTTAACAACAGGTGAAGGACACAGGATGTAAAACAAGCCAGCAAAAACCTGTGTGCGAATGGACTAACACAGAAAGAAGTGCTCTAAGGTCCCTGCCACATGGGGGGGGGGAAGGACGGGCAAAGTGCGGCTTTTTAAAGCTGCACCAAAAGAGACACGCAGCAGTGGGATCACATAGATCCCCTGAGCCGCCGCGCACTTCCACCCCGGCACTATCAGATGCCAGTGGGAAGCCACAGAAAGAAGAGCGCGGCAGCCGAACTGCGCATTTGTGTGCATACGCAGTTCAGCGGGGAGCTGGGATTGATACGCACAACGGGCGCGGCAGCGATCCCACGGCCGCACTTGCTGCGGTGCTGCAGGTAAGTCCTCCTCTGTAGGAGGTTCTTTTTTGCAGCGGGTTTTCCGGGGTTAGGGCCGGATCGGGGATGGGTGTGCACCGCTTCCCAGATGTTGCAGTGAGATCACGCCCGTTTGCTGCACCCCCGATCCGTCTCTCTCCCGGCCCAAAACCTTCCGTGTGACCGGGGCCTAAATACTGTATTACAGAATTTCAAAATAGGAAACCTGAAGCAACATTTCCGTCACAATTTCATCTACATACAGTTGTAGTTGTCATGTGTGTAAGGAACGGAGGCTGTTTAGGTTTATATTTTGTTGGCTCTGCTGGCGGGAAAGGGTTATAAGTTTATTAGGACCCAGCCTTGCAAGTCACTGGAAGCAAGCTGCTTGCAGCACAACTACACTCCGCTGCGAGGTTTTGTTATTGTGGAGAATCGTCCTTGTAAACCTCCGTAATCATTTCACAAGTGGGAGGGTTAATTAGTGAGTTGAACTCTTAACAGCTGGCTGCCTTACGGCAGGGGAATAGACATAAGGAAAGGGAGTCGCTGTTGCTGTTACTCAGGCCTCGCAGACTGCAGTTCTCTTCAACCTGATGATGGACTTACCTTAAGAAATGGCCTTACAAAAGTGAGTTATTCTTTTCATTGGTCCAGTGACCTGGCCTTTTACTGTTTGTTTTGCCATTGCTTGTTGTTGCTACTGAATGTTTCCTGCTTTGCATACATCCCTTCAACTTCAGGTGATTTTATTCAATTAAATCCGGGAGTCTTTTTTTTAAAAAAAAACTTCTTGTGTCCACAATTTCTTTTGCTGAGTGACTGCGTTTATCCACCTATATGAACCTCAAGGTCATCTAGACCAGACAATATGCATAAGGGAGGCAAACAGCAATACTCAAAAAAGAACTTGTAGGCACAGCTAAACTACTGGGGAATATCTCAAAGCACAAGGAAACGTTCAGTGCCCCCCCCCCCGTCCTCCACAAATGTAAAAATACTATTGACTGTTGTTGGTCTTTGGTCCACTGTGTCTTCTTTACGGGCAAGCTAGCCATTGACAAAAGGCCACATTTCGCATATGCTTGATCACAAAGGACCATCTTGCAACCATGTATTTCTGCAGATCACAGGGAAATAAACTCTTTGCAAGTGCTCCCAATCTTCTCCGCTTCTACAGTTTTACAAGAAGCAAAAAAGAAAACACCACTGGCAAAAAATGAACACAAAAGCAAATAAGCAAGTATATAATAATCAATTAAGCATAACAGTGAAGTATAATATATATCAAATAAGCATAACAGCAAATATAATATCACTCAATTGGCCAAAGTGCAATAATAAAGCATAATAGAAACAGTGTCTACAGTCTACAGTCTACAGTCTTTCCATGCATCTACTCCAGCATAGAAGCAATATCAGAGTCCAAATAGCTAGCTTAGTATATGCCAGCTTTTGAGACTGGGTCCCATTACAGCCATGCTTGAATAAGAATTATTCAAAACATGACATCAGGCATCCGGATTACGCGTCGGCTTTTTATGGCTCAGAAAATTTGATGACTTGCACTCCAATTTGGACTCTGATATTGCTTCTATGCTGGAGTAGATACATGGAAAGACTGTAGACTGTAGAATGTAGACTACTGTAGACACTGTTTCTATTACGCTTTATTATTGCACTTTGGCCAATTGAGTGATATTATATTTGCTGTTATGCTTATTTGATATATATTATACTTCACTGGTATGCTTAATTGATTATTATATACTTGCTTGTGTGTTCATTTTTTGCCAGTGGTGTTTTCTTTTTTGCTTCTTGCATTGTACACTGGCTTTCCCCCCCCCCCTTTTTTTTGGCTGCTTCTACAATTTTACAGACAGTAAATGCCTCGTGCTCCTACTGCATTTGTCATTGTTGTTTCAGCTTTTCTATTCTGAAATTTGAAATATATATCAGTATTTAGAGCAATTATTTCTATATTAGTGCATTTGTACAAAGGCTTTTGCTGGCTTGTTTCCCACCAGGAAGCTGGCAACCCTATCTAAGCTCCATTTCCCTGACTTCTATCAAACGGACTGCTTATCATTCTGCAGATTTTCTTGCTTGAGCAACTTTAGGTGCCAAAACAGTTTTTAAAAATAAAAGCCGGAAGCCGAGGATCAAAAATTAAAATTCCGACCAAAAGAGACCGCTGCAGACGTTTGTTCCTGAAGGCACAGCTGAAGGCAAAACACAAACAGGGACGTGACGGGGCGAAAATTCTGCAAAAGGAGATTCTGTAACTCAAAAACCTCAATTCATCACTCCTAACCCAGAAGAACCGACATTTAGCAGAGGCCAATGTCTCTTCCACAACAAATAATCAGACACAAAGCAGAACTGGGTTAGAAAAGCTGAGATTTCAATCCAGACTGCTGTACGATGAGATTCTCCATGAGATACTGAAAACCAAAAGCAAAAAAGACCTCAGCAAGCCAAACCAGAACATCCAGATTGGGCCCTTAATTTCCCTTCTTTTTGGTCAGATGGTGACTTTTCTGCCATCCCCACCTCCTGTAGTTGATCAAGGAAAGACTCACCTGTATGGAATAAACCAGGGCTGCAATTCCCAGAGGGAAGCAACAAAACAGCAAAGTGAAGATGGAATATCCCAGGTAATCCGGTTCGTGGGTGGGTTGTACAGGGACGACATAGGTGGTGTGCAGCGGAGGTTGGATAATAACCCCTTGGCCAGGCACTGCACCATACGGGCCATAATAAGGCTGGTACTGAGTTGGCATGGCGGAATTTGCTGGCCCATGAGCAGGAGGTGGTTGTTGATCGTAGGGCTGTTTCTCGGAGTAGGGTGGCGGGTTCATGGCAGAAGGTGCACCTTCTTGGTAGCTCAGGTGGTCTATAGTGAAAAGGTCTCCTTCTCAGCTGTGCCAGGGGATTCTCTGTTCTTAAAATGTTCTTACTGTCCTCCCTGAGTACTTCTTTCTCTGCTCCAGTTGTGACTTCAGTACAGTTCTCCCCTACCCCTTGGCTTCTTCCTGTTACTCCCCACCGAATGTTCTGTTACCTTCTGGCTGCAGGTTGGTCTTCTTCAGTCTGCTCTGCTCCTCTGCCTACTACCCTCTTCTGTAGCCCTCTGGAGACTGGATGGAGCAACCTCCCTGTGCCTGCAATAAGGAAGAGCCAGCAAGTGGCTGGGCGAGGCATTGTACAATGAATCACCTGGAAAGATTGACAAAAGGTGTGAGAGTTCTGGGAAGAAAGATGAAATTGTCCTCCTGCCAGAGAATGAGGTTCTGCTTTTTGCATTCTTACAGTGGGACACTCTGACCTATTTTTGCAACACATGAGGTTTAATTTATTCTCATTTCCTGTTCCCCCTGCTAAAGTAGAGCCATGCTCCCTAACATACACAATTCACTGAGCATTGTACAGCCGGAAAGCAGGCACACTGTTAGCCGAATTGCTTTATTTACAGCAATTGGCAATTTATAAATGGGTCCTTGCCAACTATACCAAGGTCCTGTTCCCACCGAGGGTTACTAGTAAAGGAGTTCGAGGCTGTTGTGGTTAAAATAAATGTATTTTACTTTAAAAAATATATCACATACAAACAATACCGATGCACTCACACATTCAATCAAGTTCCTTAAAAATACAGTATTAAAATAAGCACGGTTGCATTAGCAGGTGGGGGTGATGATGGGCAATACTTATCTGTCTTCACAGCTTGGTTGTTCCAATGAAGAATGGATGGGAAGAAATAGAAATCTAAGGGAATTCACACACGACTAGAACCAGTCAGAACTTGTTGGTCTCTTGACTGCAGATCAAGAGATCAAAGTAGAGGCAAGGGTTTGGGGATAGCAAGTGGGTCTCAAGGGGAGTATAAAGCAAACAGGGGTTGTTGTGGGGGTTGCTAGCTACTGTCAGCTATGCTGCCATGGGGGTTGAGGAGTTCACTCTGTGTCTTGGTAATTGCTATTGCATTCCTGTCCCTGCTGTTCTGCCTGTGCCGCAACACTTATCTCTACAGATGTGCAGGAGAATGTTTTGTTGGAAGTTGTATTGTCTGGAAGTCTCCTATGCACCTTGAGAGACTACTGCTTCCCAGCTTTCGCCACCTAACGGTTTCCTAGCTGGTCCCGCGCGCGGGAGGGTAGCTAATTGGCCCATGCCATGGGGGGGGGTGCATACGAATGCCCTATATCCTATTATGCTCAATGGGTTGCCGCCATTCTTAACAGTGCCTGTGTTACTGCATCTATAGCTTTGCAATAAACGTATAACAGTTCCTGAATGCGTCTGCTTCGTTGTAAGGTGTGGGTTCTGACAGCTAGGGAGGGCCAGGTGAATGGTCCTTACCTTTTATAGTGGATCCATTAGGTGGGAGGTAACTCTTCTAACCTGTGGACCCACCTACCTGTTAGTCCATCCCAAAAACAATCCTATTGGTTGCCTATAGGAGTGGGAGGTTACCTATAAGGAGTGGCCAATATTGTAATCTAAAACCTTACTCAAAGAAGGGCATCTGGGCTGGTGTGAAAACCTTGGCGTCAGGATGCTCCATTGTAGTGTAGATGATGCTGGCCATTCTCTTTGTGAACCAAATGTCCATTTGGCAGGAAATACCAAAGCAGGAACAAAGCAGTGATGTGTCGTACGTGACCACAAATGATTCAGCAATGGGGACGGTCTCTGCTCAAGTTGTTGTTTCTTTTTCTTTTTTTTTTGTAAAGATTTTATTAGCTCCCCTAAAAAGGGGAGGTATTTCGCTTAAAAGAAAAAAAAAGGGAAGGGTAGACTGCTCACAATAATGGAGGTGTGTGCTTCTTCACCAGGCTGGTAACTGTGTAGCTTAAACCTCATTCACGTATAAGGCTTGTGCAGGCACCTTCTATGTGTTGCATCACAACAGGTGACTTAAAGTGTACAGTTCTATGAGCCTATGTGTGTGTGTGCACAGTCCATTGTGTGTAGCAATGAATATAGTCCATAAAGCAAAATATTAAGTTCATTCTCTAACAACACTGCAGAAAAAGGGGACTCAGTGTCAGTGGAAGAGCCTCTGCTTGGCATGCAGAAGGTCACAGATTCAATCCCCAGCATCTCCCATTGAAAGGAATGGCCAGCAGATGATGTAAGAGACCTGAGCCTGAGACCGTGGAGAGCCACTGCCAGTAGGAGGCTGAAGTTGGTTCCTTATTCGCACTTCCTTATTCATTCCTTATTCGTTACTTATTCATGTAGTCATTCAGAAACACTAAGGAGAGGGAGTTGGAAAGCTCTGAACCCCAAAATAAGGTCTGGACCACGACATATAATATACCCCCACACTCACAGGACTCTCCCCTTCGAGGGGACATATGCTGTATCCTGGTCCAAAGCTAGGTTCTGGTGCCAGCTGCTCCAAAGTGCAGTGCCCCTAGGACAATCACACAAGCAGACACTGGGGCCAGGCTGCACCCCAAAAGTGGTCCAGACCTTATTTTGGGGTTCAGAGCTTTCCAGCACTCGACTGGATGCTTGACTGCTGCGTTATCTTGATGGGCAGCAGGAAGGCTGGATCACTGCTTATTGTATTATGCAGAGCACAGCTCTTTGTCCTCCTGCATTTCAAAGGAGATTTTAAAAAGGAAGTGCCCCCTGCACCCAAAATAAGGTTTGGACCCCCACACTTCATACACCCCCATCTTCATCGGACCTTCCCCTTAGACGGAACACATTCAGTGTGCTGGTCCAAAGCGCGGTTCTGGAGCCAGCTGCTCCAAAGTGTGGTGCCCCCAGGACACACAGACAGGCAGAAACTGGGGCCAGACTCCCCCCAAAAACAATATTTGGAACACCCCAAATGACACATCCCCACGCTCTGGGGACTGTGCCCTGCAAGGTGACATACAGTGATGCCCGGTCCAAACACCGGTTCTGATGCCACAAGCTTCTGTTCGCAGGGCTTCCCCGAGGCCTGCATTTCAAAGGATATTTGAAAAAGGAAATGCCCCCTGCACCCAAAATAAGGTCTGGACCCCCACACTTTGGACCCTCCACTTCGATGGGACACATTCTGTATGCTGGTCCAAAGCACGGTTCCGGTACCAGTTGCTCCAAAGTATGGTGCCCCCAGGACACACAGACAGGCAGACACTGGGGCCAGACTGCCCCCCAAAACAATATTTGGACCACCCCAAATGACACATCCCCACGCTCTGGGGACTGTGCCCTGCAAGGTGACATACAGTGATGCCCGGTCCAAACACCGGTTCTGATGCCACAAGCTTCTGTTCGCAGGGCTTCCCTGAGGCCTGCATTTCAAAGGATATTTGAATAAGGAAATGCCCCCTGCACCCAAAATAAGGAAATGCCTCAAAAACAATATTTGGACCACCTCAAATGACACATCCCCAATAATAATAATAATAATATTAAAAAATAAGAAGGTTTGGACCTCCACATTTCATACAACCCCGTCTTCAGCGGAGCCTCCCCTTCAAGGGGACATATTCTGTGAGCTGGTCCAAAGTGCAGATCCTGTGCTAGTAACTCCAAAGTGCAGTGCCCCCAGGACACACACACAGAGAGACACTGGGGCCAGACTGTCCCCCAAGAAAAATATTTTGAAAAACAGTCCTCGGGGAAGCCTTGCAAACAGAAGCTCGTGGCATCAGAACCTGTTTGGACTGGGCATCACTGTATGTCACCTTGCAGGGCACCGTCTCCAGAGCGTGGGAATGTGTCATTTGGGGTGGTCCAAATATTTTGGTGGGACAAGCACACAGGCAGACACTTGTTCTGATGCCAGGAGCTTCACTTCGCAGGGCTTCCCCGAGGCCTGCATTTCAAAGGAGATTTGAATAAGGAAGTCCCCCCCCCCCGAATGAGGATTAACACTCCTTAGAGAAGCATCTATTACTGATAAGGACCTAAGATTGCTGTATTTGAATTCATTCACAAGTTCACAAGGATGGATCTATCAGGGTTTAAGGGATTCTAATTTTACCATAGTTGCTAATGTTCCACACCCATGTCCCAAACAAGCTGCTTAAGAAAGCACATTGCAGCTTTGCATCCTGACTTCTTTCCTCTTCATATTCAAATTTTGTTTGAACAGACAAACTTTGAGAATTGAAAGCTCAGTTTCCTAAAACCAAACTGATCTCCAAGGTACCACTGTGGGCAGTCCATGTGTGTGATTACTCAATGGGTGCATTCAGACAGGGCGTTTCTGCCAGCATAAACTGCACCTGTTGGAACCGGTGCAGTTTCTGCCGGCATAAACGCGATCACACTTACCTCCATCTTCCGGATCCCTCCGTTGGACGCCCGCTCACACGCTGCAGGCGTCAGCGGTTTTTTTTTTTTTTTTAAGCACAGTTTGAGCATGCGCATAGGCAGCCATTCAGAGAATGGCGATCTTTGTGCATGCTCAAAACCGCCCCCATTACATTTAAACTTTAAAGGTAAGCACTTAACCTTTAAAGTTTAAAGCCCAACCTGGCCTCCCTGTAGTCCCTGACTCCTCCGGAAAGTTAAACTAAGGGCTTTAAAAAAAAAAAAAACGCTCAGGGCGAAGCTTTGCCCGAGCGCATATCACTTCCTTTTTAAAAAAAAAATGGCGGGGGAAAGCCGGAAGCCTCAGGCTTCCGACGGAAGTGTCTCTCTGCAACGTTGGAGAGCGATCAGACGCCGGGATAAACCAGAAGCCACCGTTGCACTCAGTATACCACCACTTGGGACCTAGTGGCAGAGTGCAACAGTGTAGAGGGCTTTACACCGGTTAGGGAGAGGAGGCAGATGTGCCCCGTCTGAACGCCAGTGAGTACAACGATTGCAACCGGCACCCTAACCGGTACAAAGCCCCCGTCTGAACGCACCCAAAGATTGGGGAGTAGGCCACATGTGATTATT
>NW_015159871.1:0-2301 GCF_001447785.1 Gekko japonicus
ACAAACAGAACACCTGTCTGCCTGCGCATTGAGATGATTTCCCACTGGAGCCCCAGGCTCCATCTCAGGGGCTAACAGCACCATATGTCGTTTGTGGGTGCTTCCCATATCCTCCCTAGATGACATCAACAAGATATGCTCTGGGATATCCTCATTGAAATGTAATTCCAGGTGTGCAGGGGTCTGATTCAGTTTAGGACCACAGACCGCAAGGAAGAGGGTGCTTACTAGTGTTCCCTCTAAGCTGAGTCTTCGCTCAGGAAGGACGGCTCCAGAACAAGCTAATTGATGCAGCCGCCAAATTGCTCACTCACAACTTTAATGCCAGGCCCCCGTCAGAGATCCGATGCCCCAAGAAGTCAATTTGCGTTTTGTGAAATTCACATTTGGACAGTTTGGCAAACAGTTTGTGCTTGTGCAACGTGGTTAAGACCTCCCTCACCAATTTCACGTGGGAAGGCAGGTCGGGGGAGTACAGCAATATATCATCAAGGTAAACGAGCGCCCCCTTGAACAAGTTCATGAAGCTCACAAAGTAGAATTTTTGCTCACAAGACTCCACAGCTTAGAGGGAGCATTGGTGCTTACCTATGTACAAGCCATAGAGTTGTCAGCTCCAGGATGGGAAATAACTGGAGATTTTGGGGGTGGGGCATGAGGAGGGTGGAGTATGGAGAGGGGACCGACTTCAGTGGGGTATTATGCCATTGAGTCTATCTTCCAAAGCAGCCATTTCTGGCAGGGAACTGATCTCTGTTGCCTGGAGATCAGCTGCAATCCCAGGAGCTCTCCAGCCACCACCTGGATGTTGGCAACCCCAACAAGCCAATAGGTATTGGCTCTGAGTTGCATGCACATTAGGCCCTAGGTAAACATTCAAGCAGGAGCTGCGGTGGCTCAAGTGGTTAAGACGCTGAACTGCAGGCTGTGGAAGGTCGGTAGTTCGGCAGTTCGAGACCCGAGTGTGCCGCATGACGGAGTGAGCTCCCGTCTCTAGTTCCAGCTCCTGCCAACCTAGTAGTTCGAAAGCAAGAAATTGCAAGTAGATAAATAGGTACCACTTCGGTGGGAAGGTAACAGCGTTCTATGCGCCTTGGTGTTTAGTCATGCCGGCCACGTGACCACGGAAACGTCTTCAGACAGCGCTGGCTCTTCGGCTTTGAAACGGAGATGAGCACCGCAACCCTAGAGTTGGACTTGACTGGCTTTCGAGCAAGGGAACCTTTACCTTTACTTTACCTAAACATTCAAACCAACATCTCGAAGGCAGAAATGGGGCAGCAGACTCAGTAATCAATCCCATACCCCTGTGTCCATTTATACTCACTTTGACCATCTACTCAGAGCTATGCTCATAGTGTAAGAGTGGTTAGCGGGACGATTTACAAAGAAAAACGCATACACATGGAGCCCTAAGTCAGGATTTTTAGACAGCCAGATTAATCTCTAAGATGGCATGGGTGTCCGTGGGTTGAACATGTGGGTGCCATAACATCTAGTTCAGCCCTTAGTTGCCAACTCTGGTTTGGGAAATTCCTGGAGATTTGGGGGTGGAGCCTGGAGTAAGGTTTGGGGAGGGGAGAGACCTCAGCAAGATATAATGCCATCCAAAGTAGCCGTGTGTGTGTGTGTAAAGGGCTGTAAAGTGACAGCTAACCGATGGCCACCCTGGAGGGTTTTCAAGGCAAGAGACTTCTGAGATGGGTTGCCATTCTGTGTAGCGACCAGTGTTCCCTCTAAGCTGAGTTAGTGTGAGCGAGCTGACAGTTTTTTAGCCCCCGGATCACACATTTTTGTCTTAGCTCAGGAAGGAGGGCTCCAGAGCAAACCGATTTATGCAGTGGCCAAATCGCTCGCTAACAACTTTAATGCCAGTGGCTCACAAAGTAGAATTTTTGCTCACAAGATGCCACAGCTTAGAGGGAGTACTGGTAGCGGCCCTGGACTTACTGGGTAGTCTCCCAACCAGGGCTATTTTGGGGCAGGAACGCACAGGAACGGAGTTCCGGCTGGCTTCCGAGTTGGCCATGCCCAGCAGGAGCTCATTAGCATAACAGGCCACACCCAACAGCAGAAACTCATTAGGATTGGCTACGTTAGGGGTGTTTGGCCTAACATGCAAAGGAGTTCCTACTACAAGAAAAGCCCTGGGTTTTGACAACAAACAGGGTAAAGAGAATAAGAAGCAAAAGGTGGGTGTGGCTGGATGACTACGCTTCTGGTAACATGGGGATGCAGCCTAATAGGCTAATGAGCTGTGTTGTCAGGGGTGTGGCCTAATATTAGGGCTGCCAAATGCCC
>NW_015159871.1:4165-5300 GCF_001447785.1 Gekko japonicus
GGGCTCGGCAGTGGAGCTGCAAGGCCGGCGGTGGCGGCCGGGACCGTTGGGGGCGGGGTGCATGGCCTTATGACACATTTCCGGTGATGTCAGGGGGTGTGGCCTTATGACACACTTCCGGTGATGTCAGGGGGTGTGGCATATGCTAATGAGTTATGCTAATGAGTTCCCCTAGCTCTTTTTCTATGAAATGACCCCTGCTCTGCATATCACACCTAATCCAATCAAGCCTGCTATTGCCATTCAGCATCTGAAATAATCTTTATAAAGTTCATATCTCTGGTGCCTCATGTTACATTTTACGACACACATGGCCCGGCCCGACAAAGTGACATTTATGTTGGATCCGGCCCTCATAACAAATGAGTTTGACACCTCTGCCCTGTGACATTGTACCCCACTGAGGTCCTTGTCCCAGGCTCCACCCCGAAATCTCCACACACACCATTTTCAGAAGTCCCAGGCAGAAGTCTTTCACACCACCTCCTGCTTAATCCTTTTAACTGGAGATGTCAGGGATTGAAGATGGAACCTTCTTCGTAAGGGTTGCCAAGTCTGGGTTGGAAAATACCTGGAGACTTTGGGGGTGGAGCCAGGAGAGGGAGTGGTTTGGGGAGGGGAGGGGCCTCAGCATAGTACAATGCCATAGAGTCTACCCTTCAAAGCAGCTATTTTCTCCAGGGGAGCTGATCTCTGTCGGCTGGGGATCAGTGGTAAAAGCGGGAGATCCCCAGGCCCCACCTGGAGGCTGGCAACCCTATTCTTCGTGCATGGCAGATGCACTACCACTGAGCCATGGCCCTTCCCTGAGAAGAGAACTGAGGGGGGGGAAGAAGAAGAGAATTGAGGGGAAAGTGCTTGTCCCTCCTCCGTCACATGACCATTTGGGCGGGAAAGGCTACACTGAAGACAGAGGGGAGGGGAAGCACTCTTGGGCTCTAGAAACTTCTCTATAAAGCTTGCTAGCTCCTCTCTGCGGCTGGCCTCTGAAAGCTCAGTTCCCATGTGGGAGGACACAGAAACCACAAAAATATCTCCTTATATATAATTCTGTTTTGGTCATGGACTCCCCTGAACATTCCAACACACTCCGAAATCAGTTGGCTGAATGATCTGTCATTCAGTGGGTCTCCCT
>NW_015159871.1:6181-52276 GCF_001447785.1 Gekko japonicus
AGCAGAAGGAAATAAAAATGGCTTGCCTCCCCCTATTTTCCCCTTCCCTCTGCCACCTCACCAGCCACAGCTGGGACACTCACCTGGAGCTTCCTTCTAGAGATCGTTGTATTTCTTCCCACAACGGGCCTTACTCCTAGTGAATAATATTTCTCATTCATAGACCTTCGGCAGCAGGCTTGTCCTGGCTTACAAACTGCCCCCTAATCTTAAATGGCTTCTAAGCAGCAAGAATGGGCCATCGGGTAGAGATGTGATCCCTGCAATGAATCCAGATGCAGAGGAGAAAACAACATTAATTACACCATCAAGGCAGCTCATTTGCCTGCTCATTCTCCATTGTAATGTATGTCATTAACTGGCAACAACGGCATTCTGCTAGGTGCATGGAGCAGACGAACGTGTCTCTACACAAAAGAAGCAATGGGACACAAATCTGATGTCCAGACAGCAACGTTCAGAAACCAGCAGGACAATATTTCAGCTTTCTGGGACCGTCTGCCTCTTGACCTGCACAGTCAGCATGAGTCAGCAGAAGACCTTGAAAAGGGGATTGCAGAGTGAAATGACTGAGTAAGAATTTATCAGAACGTTTGGTTCTGATTCATTCATAGGGTTGCCAGCCTCCAGGTCGTGGCTAGAGATCTGCTATTACAACTAATCTCCAGGCAACAGAGATCAGCTCCCCTGAAGAAAATGGCTGCTTTGGAAGGGAGACTTGTTGACATCATGCCAGGCCCTCTTGTCTTCCGTCATCCTCTAGAGTTGGCTCAATTTCATGTTCGTTGCATCGATGACACTGTCTAACCATCTCATCCTTTGCCGTCCCCGTCTTCTTTGACCTTCAATCTTTCCCAGCATCAGGGTCTTCTCCAGTGAGTGCTCCCTTCTCATTTGGTGGCCAAAGTATTTGAGCTTCAGCTTCAGTATCTGGCCTTTCAGGGAACAGTCAGGGTTGATTTCTTTTAGGACTGACTGATCTGATCTCGTTGCAGTCCAGGGGACTCTAGTCCCACCCATTCCTAAACCCCTCCCTCCTCAGACTCCACCCCCAAAATCTCCAGGAATTTCCCAACCTGGAGTTGACATTCATTTAGGGCTCAGTCAGGATCCGGGTTTGTTCTTTCACTGGACATGTTAGGTTAGCATAGTGAAGCTTCATGGAGGGTCTTCTTCTTGGCATGCAGAAGGTCCCAGGTTCAGCCCCTGGCATCTCCAGGTAAAAGGATCAGGTGGAGGATAGTAGGAAAGACCTCTGCCAGAGACTCTGGAGAGCCGCTGCCAGTCTGAGTAGACAATACTGACCTTGATGGACCGATGGTCAGATTCAGTAGAAGACAGCTTCATGTGTGTTCACGTGTGAGGCGAGGGAGACTCTGACGGTGCTATCTACTGTAGGGTTGCCAGTCTCCAGGTGGTAGCTGGAGATCTCACAGAATTACAATGGGTCTCCAGGTTACAGGGATTAGTTCACCTGGAGAAAATGGCTGCTTTGGAAGGTGAACTCTAAGGCACTACTGTAGTCCCTCCACTCCCAAACCCCACCCTTTCCAGGCTCCACCCCCCAAAAAATCTCCAGGGATTTCCCAGCCCCAGAGCTGGCAACCCTAGATGGCTCCTGTTCTTACCATGTATATATATGAACTTTGCATAGAAAGCATTAATATCTTGCATTTAAATGCTTTTTGGCCCTGTTGTTTACATTTTCTCTATATATATACCTCTGTGTGTGCGTGTTAGGGGTTCCAGGTCCCCCTTGGCCAGGGGGTAAGGGGGTAGGGTTGCCAGCTCCAGGTTGGGGAACTCCTGGAGATTGGGTGACAGAGCCTGGGGAGGACAGGGGACTCAGTGGGGTACAATGCTGTAGACTCCACCCTGCAAAGCATCCATTTTCTCCTGGGGGACTGATCTCAGTGGTCTAGAGATGAGCTGTAATTCCAGGGGAACATCAAGGTCCCACCCGGAGACTGGCATCCGCATTGTGCGTCTGTATCTTGAGAGAAAGCTTGTGATGAAGTCGGCTCCAGCCCGCAAAAGATTCTCCCACAATAAATGTGTTCATCTCGAAGGTGACACACAAAGACACCTTTCAGTTTGCAGAACTGATAACTGTCTTGGTCAGCAGTGCAGTTCTTTACGTCATCGAACCACTTTTAGTATAGATCAATGTTGCCCTCTGCTGGCATTTTGTGTCTGGTCGCTATTCCTAATGCTTTTTGTCAGCAGCATCACAAGCATTAGCCACTGAAAATATCAGGGGGTTAAGTCCAGGGCTGCTTTACCTGCTGCATTTTCCCCCCAGCATGAATGCAACAGACACATTTGCTAACAGGGATGTCATACAGGCATGCTGGCCTGGAAGTCTGAATTGGCTGTAAGCCCAAAAATCCCTATGCCAAAAATCTTGTCTCCGCTGTGAATTCACCCTCTAATTTGCAGATAATAAAGTTTACAGGGCTGTTGCGCGATAAAGTATGTGAAGTGCTCTGAACTTTCTAAAGAATTTACAAATCATAACGGCGTCAATGTTCCCTATAAGCCATGGAGTCTTTTGAGTAAAAATTCTACTTTGTGAGCTGCTGGCATTAAAGTTCTGAGCGAGCGATTTGGCTACTGCATAAATTAGTTTGCTCTGGAGCCCTCCTTCCTGAGCTAAGGCAAAAATGTGTGAGTTGGAGGCTAAAAAACTGTGAGCTAGCTCACACTAACTCAGCTTAGAGGGAACACTGAACGGCGTTATAAATTATCTGAAAAACTGTGCATGAATTTGGATTCCTCTTACCCACACAAATAGCCTTTTTCAAATCTGAAATGGAACCAGGAAGATACTATCTGGCCTGCTGGGGAAACTTGTGTTTATCACAGGAAACGTGGAGTTTCTCTGATGGGTCAAATAGTACCCAGTATTAGGTCAGGGGAGAGGGGAGGCGGCCTGGTATAGCCCAGTTTTATCTGATCCTGGAAGCTAAGCAGGGTCAGTACTTAGAAGGGAGACCTCCAAGGAAGACTCTGCAGAGGGAGGCAATGGCCAGCCACCTCTTCTCACTTGTCTTGAAAGCCCCTTGCTGGGGTCCCCATAAATCAGCGGTGACTTTGAATCATAGAATCATAGGGTTGGATGGGACCTCCAGCATCATCTAGTTCAACCCCCTGCACAAAGAAGGAAATTCACAAATACCTCCCCCACACACACACCCAGTGACCACTGTTCCACACCCAGAAGATGGCAAAAAACCTCCAGGATCTTCAGCCAAACTGGCCTGGAGAAAAATTGCTTCCTGACCCCAACACCTGACAGCACTTTACATCTGGTCAGGGAAAATATGTAGGGGGAAGGATGGAGCTGTTTTTCCACATACAGCATGGTCCTGATCCAAACTGGGAACTGTGCGTGCTGGAGCCGAGGAGGACCCACAACTCTGTGTATGATGATAACACAGGGCCGGGACCCCAGGACCAAAACATGCCCTCCGTAATGCGTGAATCAGCCCTTTAAAAGATAGGACAGTCAAAAAGATCAGGTAGGGTTGCCAAAATCTGAATAAACTCTTGATCCTGTTCCTTGAACAGCAGCTCAGTCAGCAGAGATTAGTGTCATTATTCACCTTTAGATTTTAGCAGATCGAGCTGCTACCAAAGGCACAACTGTGGACCAGGCAGTTTTTCCCAGGATTCCCTGGCCTTGGCTGGCAGCCAGTGGGAGGATTGCAGGGAGCAGAGGCATCAGTGGTGTTGCATGACACCACAATGTCAGTTCTGTCCAAACACCCAGAAGTGACAACACTGTATCATGCAGCACTCTAGGCATCGCCTTGGTCTCTCTGGTAAAAACCATGGAGATCAGGTGGATTCCTAGAGTGTTGCCAATGTGGTGATGTCACTTCTGTCATTTTGGACCCAAATGATGTTGTGCTATTGCTTGACACTGTTTTTCCCCTTCCCGCCACTTTTTACCTACTGCCCCATGCAGTGGCAGCTGTTAACAGTAGGAATGCCAGCAAGCGTTCCCTGCCAACAGGGGGCTGGGCAAATGGCAACCCTATCTTTGCCTCTGTTCAGGCTGTAACTTAAGACAGGGGCTGATTCTGCATCTAGCATTCACTCCATATTTTCTCATTTGGAAAGAAGAAGTGCAGTTCAGATACCTCGGGGGCAACCCTGTACTGACTGCAAAGTCACCCCTGAATGGCCATAAAAAGGTCATAAATCTGTGCAGAAGGTACAAAGAACCCGATGATCAAAGAAAGCAAAAGTGGCATGGAGTTTGGAGGCTACCATAAAGCCCAATAATCAAAGGAAGTGAAACCAGCAGGCAATGCAGAGGGGAATCTCTGTTCCAACGTGGGTTTCATAAAGCAATGGAAGGAAAAGCCAATGCAGAATCAGCCAGGGAGACCAAATAGCAAAAGAGGACCGGAAGAGTCCAGAACAAGAAGGAAAGAGCTGCTGCCTCATTTTTCTACAGGTCGCTTGAGAGAATATAGTGAGGATTTATTGGGGAGATGACAATGGATGACTGTTTCCCAAGTGGCTGTTGCGTGTAAACTTCTTGCATCCTTCCCCTTCATATGAACAATGTCTATTCTCACAATATAGAATAAGCCTTGCTTGTAACCAGTAGGTGTTCCCCCATCCTTTGGAGAGAAGTCTTAAGCAAAGAGTCGGTTTCCCATTGTTTATTCTCGCTCTTTGCTGAGGGTCACTTTGGCCCTCAAAGCTGCAATTAGCTTGTAGCTCCCATTGTTATCTGGTCCCGTTTATGTTGGAATCCTCCATCTCCGGCTGAGGTCCCTGCGCTCCTTTGCTCATGATAATTGAAGGAACTGCGACCCAGATTGCAAGCCCGATACCTTTTGTTCTTGGTTGAATAGGTAACTCATAACTAACTACCTGGGGATTCAAATAGCCCACCAGCTTTATCACACATAAGGCGGTATTCCCATTGATCATCTTGAACACAACTGGAAGGTTCCCCACAAAGCGTCTTATGGAGAGAGGCCTGGAGTCGCCAACCCCAGGTGGGGCCTGGAGGACTCCCAGAATTACAACTGATTTTCAGACTGCAGACATGAGAGGCCATGTTGGATCAGACCAAAGGCCCATCCAGTCCAACACTCTGTGTCACACAGTGGCCAAAACCCAGGTGCCATCAGGAGATCCACCAGCGGGGCAAGAACTTCAGAAGCCCTCCCAATGTTGCCCGCCCCAAGCACCAACATCACTTCACCAGATATAGTGTTCCGTCTATACGTTGTGGCTAATAGCCACTGATGGATCTCTGCTCTATAGCTTTATCCAATCCTCTCTTGAAGCTGTCTATGTTTATAGCTGCCACCACTTCCTGCGACAGTGAATTCCACATGTTAATTACTCTTTGGGTGAAGAAGTACTTCCTTTCGTCTGTTGTAAGCCTACTGTTCATTGATTTCATTGAGTGCCCACGGGGTCTTGTATTGTGAGAAAGGAAGAACAGTTCTTCTTTTTCTACCTTCTCTACCCCACCGAATATTTCCTGTTCATAGCAACCTTTGTAGTACACAAGGCTGAGAGACGGAGAGAGAGATCAATTCAGATGAACCTTCTGAGTTTCACTGGCTGAGGATTTGCCCACCTAAAACTCCGCAACACAAGCCTTGTACATATATAATAATAATATTTATTGCATTAGCAAGAAAGCCATAGCAACTGTACAGAATAAAAAAAACACCAAAACAACAACAACAACAACAACAACAAAAACCAGCACACACTTAAAATTATCAAATTTGTATATAGGTCGACAGTTATCAGCAATAAACTAATTAAACTCAGGGAGATCTGTTTTCTTAATCACCGCAGCTAGACATATATACTGTCTACACTCGCAGTTGGTGAGTTCCCAGTTCTCATCAACAGAACATCCGAAGATGGCTAAAGAGAAATTGTGTGTACACCATTTGTACACACTTTCACTTGGATGTGTGGACAGAGCTACGCTGTACTTCTAGAAAGAAACTGAAAGGCACTAGCAAAGAATATGGGGACCCTCTGATATTTGACCTACAGATAGGCCAATATGGCTATGAATTTCTTTTTGATAATTTTTTCCTTGTCATCGCTTTTTATTTTTCTCATTTTTGTTGCTCTCTTGGATGATTCTGTGGGGCAATTATGCCATTTTTCTGTCATGCTTGCAAAAAAAATCATGTTCAAGTGCACTATTTTTAATGCGAAAGGCTCAGCACAAGGAAAGAGAAACAAGTATGAAAATAAATATTCAAAGGCTTTTTGTTGCTCACAAGAGAGAAACAAAACTGAAATCAATTCGGCCTACTTTCAGAACTGTCTTGCAAGTCTGACCAAAAAACCAAACAGTCACTCTTCAAAAATAAAGCCTCATGTATACATAAAATACACTGTCTCTGTGCTCTGTACCAACCTCGGCTGCAGCCAGATAACAGGCTTAGTGCATTTTGGCTGCGCCTCTAATTTGATCCTTATTTTTTTGTGCTGGAGAATTTTGTCTAAACATCCACCCTTAACCCGCTGCTCTGCACTTTCACTCCGTGGTTGACCATTCAGACTATTGCTGTGCAGTAACCACAGAGTGGGTGGTTGGGCAGCATCTTTTCTTTGTTTTTCACGCATGCACATAAGCATGCTCCCGAAGCACCAGCTCCTTTTTGACAGCCCCGCAATCCCTCTGCAAAGTACTATGACCATTGGTTCCTATACAACTGTATTTCTCCACCAGAAATCACTCCCTTTCCCACCTGATCTTACTCCCTTTCCCACTAATTTCATAGAAAAGTTTTCCCTTTTTTTCTCCCCATAGAGCTTTCCTGCCAAAGCAACATAATAGGGGAGCCTAAACAGGGACTATTTCCAGTGCTGTCCCACCCCAAGAAATGGCAGAAAGGGTTGCTTTTCTTGAATTTGTCACTCTAAAACAACCTCCCTCTAGGGGCTCCTGATCCTGACTGAATACTTGGGTGCTGAAATGTGCAAGCAGTGATTCACAACCCTACCACAAAGATCCGATGATGCACACATCGCTAACGTTTTTTTTTTAAAAAAAGGAGAGAAAACAGAAGGGAAGGCTCAGACTTCTCAAATGGCTTGAGATTGTAACAGAGAGTTCTTTTTTGTTGCTCACAAGAGAGAAACAAAGCTGAAATCAATTCGGCCTACTTTCATAACTGTCTCAGTCCTACTTTGCCTTGCAAGTCTGACCAAAAACCGAACAGTCACTCTTCAAAAATATTGCTGTGCAGTAACCATGAAGTGGGTGGTTGGGCAGCATCCTTTCTTTGTTTTTACCCATGTACATAAGCATGCTCCCGAAGCACCAGCTCCTTTTTGACAGCCCCGCAATCCCTCTGCAAAGTACTATGACCATTGGTTCCTATACAACTGTATTTCTCCACCAGAAATCACTCCCTTTCCCACCTGATCTTACTCCCTTTCCCACTAATTTCATAGAAAAGTTTTCCCTTTTTTTCTCCCCATAGAGCTTTCCTGCCAAAGCAACATAATAGGGGAGCCTAAACAGGGACTATTTCCAGTGCTGTCCCACCCCAAGAAATGGCAGAAAGGGTTGCTTTTCTTGAATTTGTCACTCTAAAACAACCTCCCTCCAGGGGCTCCTGATCCTGACTGAATACTTGGGTGCTGAAATGTGCAAGCAGTGATTCACAACCCTACCACAAAGATCCGATGATGCACACATCGCTAACGTTTTTTTTTTAAAAAAAGGAGAGAAAACAGAAGGGAAGGCTCAGACTTCTCAAATGGCTTGAGATTGTAACAGAGAGTTCAGACATCCAGAAACACAGGGTGAAACCAGCAACATCTGTAAAGAGACTTTCCTCAGTGTCAAAAAACTCACAATCAGGATGGGGTGGGTGGGTGGTGACTGGGGAACAGGATACTGATGTGGCTGTTTGAATGTGCCATTTAAATCCACAGAATAACAGCAATGACATCAGATCAAACAGCTCATCTGACCGCACTTGTTCTGCCCCGTAGAACAGAATATATCTTCGATTTGTATACCGCCCTTTACCCGAGGGTATCTGGGCGGTTTACAGGTATATGGCCTAAGTGCCTAATTAGTTCCTATCCTAGGGCCACAATTCAACTGGGGGAGGGGCTACCTATCGACACCCGAGCGGCACGGTCCTGTTGTATTCCACGGGCGGGCTTCCATTGTTTCTTCCTGGCGCCTTAGGATG
Source organism: Gekko japonicus (assembly GCF_001447785.1). NCBI lineage: Eukaryota > Metazoa > Chordata > Lepidosauria > Squamata > Gekkonidae > Gekko > Gekko japonicus. The sequence continues at coordinate 14,395 of NW_015159871.1, forward strand.
GGTCGACGACATCTCCCGGCAGGGTCCTGATGGATTCCTCTGGCGCGCGGCAGCTCCTGATTGCAGTTCCGGCCTTTGTCCCTTAGGCTCTGCCATGCTGCATCGTCACACCGTCACGCCGTCATCCCGCCGCCATAGCTCCACCTCCGTCCGGTCTCCATCGCCACTGTATCCATCGGTCGCCGCTTCTCCGCCGCCGTATCACTGCCGCCGCTGCCAACACTCCTGGCACACACCATCAGGAGGAGGGTGCCCCCTGCCAACCTAGGGCAGGTACCCATTTGTCTACTTGCAGTTACGCTTTCGAGCCGCTGGGTGGGCGGGAGCTGGGACTTGGGCCAGGAGCTCACGCTGGCCGCGGTGGGTCTCGAACAGCCATAGTGGCTGTTTGCTAGTGTTGTTAATACAGGCGTTGAACTGCCTGCGCCACTGCTCTAGCGATTTTAAAGCAGTAAACAGACCAAAGCATTCAGTTCCAGCAGTTTATTTGCATCTTTCTTCTTCTATACCAATGTGTGCATTTGCATTGCAAAACACTGGAAAAAAGCACTCTTGATGTGATCATATGTCTAGATCATTTCAAGATTCTTTTAATGTAGAATTTCACCAAAGCACATGTGGACATGGCCACATTGATAAAACACTCCAAAAAAAAAGGCAATCTTGGTGTGATTGTATGGGGGTTTTTTGTATTGTGATTCTTTTAATGCAGTGTTTTACTAATGTAGATTAGTACTTGTACACACTGATAAAACACTGCAAATAAGTAATCTTATTATGATACAGCTGTATACAAATTATTTTGGTATGGTGGTTTAAGAAGAAGAAGAAGAGATTGGATTTATACCCCGCCCTTCACTTGGAGTCTCAGAGCGACTTACAAACTCCTTTCCCTTCCCCTCCCCACAACAGACACCCTGTGAGGTGGGTGGGGCTGAGAGAACTCTGACACAAATGGCTCAAGGACAGCTGTGCCAGAGCTTGTGACTGACCTAAGGTCACATCAGCAGGTGCAAGTGGAGGAGTGGGAGATCAAACCCGGTTCTCCCAGATTAGAGTCCGTGCACTTAACCACTACACCAAACTGGCTTTACTAATGCACAGGACTGCATGTGCCTATTAGTAAAACAAATTTATGCAAATCTTGAGACAGTGATACCTATGGTCACATAAAAATTGTTTGCGGCAGTATTTTATCAAAGTGCGTAGATTTCAGGTAAGCTGAACTATCCCATCAAAATACACGGTAATCAGAAATGTTTAACTTTGGCCAGATTTGCCCACCAAGTCTAAATTTGAATGATGGGCATTCAACTATTAGAGGTTTATTTGCCCAAAGTCAACCTGTTCTTATTCTGAAGCATAATTTTTGGAAAGACTCACCCAAATGTAGCCCTTTCCAGCAGAATTCACACAGGTTTGTTTTCTGGGTTGACAAAAATCTCTCTTGTTTTTCCATCAAATGTCACAACATTGAGAAAACTGTAGAAGAACATTTCAACCTCCCAGGACAGTCAACGGGGGACCTCAGAGTAGCTGTTTTATTGCAAAGGAATTTCAGAAACAGACTAGAATGGGAGGTTGCTGTATTACAAGTTATTACAACACTCAGGACAATGGAACCCCCAGGGCTTAACAGAGATACCGGGTCCTTCTCTCACTACACATGCTAAATCACTCAGTTCTCACATCTGTTTGTTAACTGTATTATTATCTTCATGCTAATATGCTGCTATTCACAGGTTTTACCAACTGCTTTAATCCAATTTTGCTATACTTATCACTCAGTTATTTACGCATCTCGACTTCAATTAGCCCTTCCTGGCAACTAACACCTCCCCACACACCTTCTCTCTACCTATATATAATTGTTGGCAAAGTCTGTTTCAATGGCTCCAACTTGGTGGAACCCTCTGCCTACTAACATCAGGGCCTTGCAGGACTTATTACAATTCCTCAGGGCCTGCAAGGCAGAGATGTTCCACCAAGCATACGGTTGAGGACAGCAACAGGTTTTTAATGGTTTTAACATCAATCCAGCACATTAACCACTTTCTACCCTCTCCCTCACATCAATACATTTGGGACTAGAAATCTTGTATCAGTGGTGCCATGGAAATATCAGGCTATGATTGCTAATTTAGATTGTTTTAATGTATTTTATATGACTTGGTTGTACCCTGAGCCTGCTCATGGGGAGAGTGGTATAGAAATGTAATATGATATATATAAAAACATTGGCACTTTCCAGCTCTCCCATTGGCTATGCTGTGCACTTCATCAGCCATTGACCCATCAACCGCCACTGAAGCGACTCACATGCCATTGACTGGGTGCTGGGTCTGCTCCTCTCACCTACCCACTGCCAGCTTGGCCACTGTCAGCTGGTCCACCCTGTCAGAATAAACTGCCAAAATGGCTGTCTCTCCTGACAAAGATGCTTCTCCTGCTTGACTTCTCCATGGCTAGCTGGCTACTGAGGTGGGCAACCAGCCATCAAACCATTCTCTTCTCCTTCTGCTGTGGGGCAAACTTTCCCCTCGGTGGTTGTTGCTAGGCAACCGAGCTTGGTTCTGTCAGTAGAAAGGCAAAGGCAGGAGGCCCTTTCCAGGCTTCCTTCAACCTTTGTGGGGAACTCATTGGGGCCAGCCCTGACTAGGGTTGCCAGCTCCAGGTTTGGAAATTCCTGGATATTTTGTGGTACAGACTACAGAAGCCAGAGTTTGGGGAGGGGAGAGAGCCTCAGATGAACAGAATGCCATAGAGTCCACCCTCTGAAGCAGTTATTTTCTCCTGGGGAACCATTGCTGCTGATCTCCAGGTGAGGGCTGGAGATCACTCAGAATTAAAACTGCTCTCCAGATGGGAGAGATCAGTCCCCCAGGAGAAAATGGCTGCTTTAGAGGGTGGACTCCTGTGTCGTTATACCCTGCTGAGGTCGCTTCCCTCCTGCTTGAGTTCCCACTGTGGAGAAAGACTGTTCTTTTCCTAGGTAGAGGCAGGGGGAGGGGGGGAGAGATGGAAAGCTGAAGTCAGTGAAGACAGATAAAAGTAGGTTGATGGTTGTCTGGGAAGGAGATAGGGTTGCCAACTGCAGGATGGGAAATTCCTGGAGATTTGAGGGGTGGAGCTTGGAGAGGGTGGGGTTTGAGGAGAGATGGGACCTCAGACAGGTACACTGCCACAGATTCCACCCTCCAAAGCAGTTATTTCCTCCTGGGGAGCCATTGTTGCTAATCCAGGTGAGGGCTGGAAACTACTCAGAATTACAACTGCTCTCCAGATGGCAGAGATCAGTTCCCCTGTAGAGAATGGTGGACTCTGTGTCATTATATCTTTCTGAGGTGGCCCCCCATGACAGCCAGTGTGGCGTAGCAGCACTTCAGAGCAGGGTCTGCCAGACCCAGGTTCTTCCTGTGGAAGCTGAATGGGTTATTGTGCAGATCAAAAGGCGGAGAGAAGAGCCTCTTTCTAGAGCTCCTTGTATTTATTTCCACAACGGGCCTTATTCCTGATGATGATGATGATGATGATGATGATGATGATGATGATGATGATGATGATGATGATGATGATGATGATGATGATGATAGTTGTTGTTGTTGTTGTTGTTGTATCTGATGAAGTGTGCATGCACACAAAAGCTTATATCCATAATTAAACTTTCCTGGTCTTAAAGGGGCCACTGGCCTCAAACTTTTTACAGTGCCCTCAAGTGACCTTAGATTTTCTACAATGGGTGATATTAGAAACAGAGAGAGTGAGACAGGCTGAGGTCTAGAAAAACTCATGCTGAAGTGACTGAATGGGACATGTTCATATACCCACTCATTTCAATGGGGTTTAAAAAGCAAAATTGGCTTTCTCTGGAGCAGTCTATTATGTTCAAGGACTATTTTACACACCCTTTGGGGGAGCACAGTCTCGCAGTGGAAGATGGATGGGAGAAAGTATCAGCACAATTGTTTCCTCGTCCCCTCCCACTTGACCAGTTTAAGGGCCATTCTATCACTTATCGGGCTTATTGTGCATTCTCCAACTAGATTCCCCTTCCTGGCTGGAAGACATCCCCACCTATTAATCTTGATGCATTGAATCCAAAGTGACCATGTCTGTTTACTTTTCATTCGTTTAGCAATTAAGGGAAGAAAAGGCTGAGCCCGGCAATGACATGATCTTGCTTTGACCCACAGATGAAGGAGTGGAGCACGGCCCAGGAACCCAATCGGAGATGGATAAACAAAAGCCTCCCAATCACTCATCCGCGAGCATTTGAACAAGGGCCACAAAAAAGCTTACATTGACTGTAAATGGGACAACACTCCTTCCAGAAACATTTGCTGTTGTTCTGCTGACTTATATCCCCGGGGGACCACAAAGAACCTTTGTGAAATGAAAAAAAAGAAAGAGTTTCAGTTGTGAATGGCCTCAGGAAAGCAGAGGACAACCAGCCCTTGCCCCTAGTCTTGCCAACCTCCAGGTGGTGGCTGGAAATCTCCCTCCATCCCAACTGATCTCCAGGTGACAGAGTTCAGTTCCCCTAGAGAATACGGCCACTTTAGGAGGTGGACTCTGTGGCATTATACCTCACTGAAGTCCTTCCCCCTCCCCACCACACCCTGCCCTCCTCAGGCTCTGCCACCCCAAATCTTCAGGCATTTCCAAACCTGGACCTGGCAACCCTGCTTGCCCCACAGAATCAGCAACAGGAGGGCAAATTGGCACTCCCAACGACATGACCATGCCCGTGTCCTATCCAAAGGACAGCTTTAAAATCATGAGAGTGTCTCATTGACAAACGGTAGAAAAGAGCAAGAGTCCAGTAGCTCCTTAAAGGTAAAGGTAAAGGTTCCCTTGCTTGAAAGCCAGTTGAATCCGACTCTAGGGTTGCGGTGCTCATCTCCGTTTCAAAGCCGAAGAGCCAGCGCTGTCCGAAGACGTTTCGGTGGTCATGTGGCCGGCATGACTAAACACCAAGGCACACGGAACGCTGTTCCCTTCCCACCGAAGTGGTACCTATTTGTCTACTTGCAATTTCTTGCTTTCGAATTGCTAGGTTGGCAGGAGCTGGAACTGGAGACGGGAGCTCACTACGTCATGCGGCACCCCTGGGGCTCAAACTGCTGAAACAACGACCTCAGCCTGCAGTTCAGCGTCTTAACCACTTGAGCCACCGCAGCTCCTTAAAGACTAACAAAATTTGTGGCAGGGCTTGAGCTTTCATGAGTCACTGCTCACTTCTTCTGAAGTATCTGAAGAAGTGAGCCGTGACTCCCAATAGCTCCTACCCGGCCACAAATTTTCTTAGTCTTTAAGGTGCTACTGGGCTCTTGATCTCTTCTAAAGCTACAAACAGACCAACGCGGCTACCATCTTCATTTACAAATGTTACTGCCCTTGTATTTGGGGGACTGGGGAAGCTCCTAACAAATTGCTTTCCCATTCAGTTCACGTGAACAGCATCTTAGCCCTACGACTCTTGCATAGGAAGGACATCCGAGCACGCACCAGCACACAAACACGCTCTTCAAAGAAGAGTATCTGCCACCATGTTTAATTGACCAAACAATTTTGGTCAATTAAAAGGGTGCCATCTGATTGACAGAGGAGGAGTTTTTTTAATAGTGTTAACTTACACAGAAGACTATGGGAGATTGGCACTGTCTTAGAAGGGGCATTCCTCCTGTTCTCTTACACAGAAAGGAATGCCTCTTTGGCAATGGTATTTCCAGCAACATGTGCATGCATCATCTTTTGCGGAGGAGTGTGTGTCAATTCACAGCTGACTTATGTTGACCCCGTAGGGCTTTCAAGGCAACAGACGTTCAGAGGTGCTTTGCCACGGCCTGCCTCTGCAGCGTGACCCTGGTATCCCTTGGAGGTCTCCCATCCAAATACTAGCCAAGGTTGACCCTGTTTAGCTTCCGAGATCCAGGTCGGGGCACCATCCTGTACATAAGTCATCTTTGGCAATGGTGTTTCCAATGGCATTCCAATGGCAATGGTGTTTCCAATGACATGTGCATGCATCATCCTTTGCGGAGGAGTGTGTGTCAATTCACAGCTGACTTATGTTGACCCCGTAGGGTTTTCAAGGCAACAGACGTTCAGAGGTGCTTTGCCACTGACTGCCTCTGCAGCGTGACCCTGGTATCCCTTGGAGGTCTCCCATCCAAATACTAGCCAAGGTTGACCCTGTTTAGCTTCCGAGATCCAGGTCAGGGCATCATCCTGTACATAAGTCATAATAAGTACCGTCTACTTGCACCTCAAAGAGACAAATATGGAAGTGTAGGGGGGGATTCCTGGTATATGTATTATAACTTTCAAATAGTTATCCATGCTAACCTTCAAGTTCCATGTATGATTAGCAAAACCTCAGACTTGTTGGCTTTGGGGACATTATGGTGTCCTGTGTGTTGTACATCCTTCTCTGTCTTCTGTCTTCTCTCTCTCTCTCTCTCTCTCTCTCTCTCTCTCTCTGTGCCCTACACATGTATTTAAGTTGCAATCAAGGAAAAATAAAATCCAATGCATGCCTAAGATTATTAGGTTTTGACAGATTAGGAAACCCAGAATATGCATTCAGCACTGCTCCCTTGGGACAGCTCTCAGCGTTGCTAATATCCTGCCTGCATTGGCTCCCAGAGACAAGTGTGGAAGAAAACCCTTGCCGTCTGTGCCACTGAGAATCCCATAGGCAAGAAACTCTGGCTTTTATTCAGACAATCAAGGACAGAGGCGAGGCGAGAGTGGTGAGGAGGCGTGTCCCTGACACCCATTGGCTGCTGCCCTAGTCGTGGACACTAGAAAACCAGGTTCTGTGACCGGAATCTCAACCAGATGCCAGAGATGAATTAGATCAAGACAGAGAAGGCCAAGCCAGTCAAGGTAGGATGGGAGAGATGGGTTGCTGTGAATATGAGGCAAACTGTAGGCAGAGTAACATGAACATGAAAATTACAGGAACCCCACTGTGGTTTAGTCTATCATGGAAGGACTCAGAGGATAGCTAAATAACAGTGGGTTGCTAAATAACTGGGGGAAATGGGGTAGAAATCTTTCTTATACATTTAGAGATCAGGCAGATGTGCAGTTTGGCGTAGTGGTTAAGAGTGGTGGACTCTAACCGGGTTTGATTCCACATTCCTCCTCGTGAAGCCAGCTGGCTGACCTTGGGTCAGTCACAGTTCTCTCAGAGCTGTTTGCTCAAGGGCAGTTCTCGAGAGAGCTCTCTCAGCCCCGCCTACCTCACAGGGTGTCTGTTGTGGGGAGAGGAAGGGAAGGTGATTGTAAGCCGCTCCGAGACTCCGAGTGAAGGGTGGGGTATAAATCCAACTCTCCTCCTCCTCCTCCTCCTTCTTTTCTGGCACAATGCTGTATTTTTGTAGGCCAGTATGGTGTAGTGATTAGGCCAGGATCTTGGAATCCTAACTCTGCTCCAGAAGCTGTCTGGTTGACCAGGGACCAGTCACTATCTCTCAGCCTAGCCTGTCTCTTTTAAAAAATTTAAGTTTATTTAATACATTCTATATACATATAGTCCACACAAAAAAAGAAATGTTAAAAAATATATATTATGGGGTGTGGAGTAAACTTTAACAGGAAACTTAATCAAAACAGAGACTTATACAATCAAGGAAAGTATCAACAGGAAATCAGGCCAGGGAAGATCAACATCACATCTCAGGCTTGATCAGAAAATTGCCCCCACAGAATATTTTGGCATCTACCCCATACCACAGGAGAAGGACTTCTTCTACATCCTCCTTCCCTGAAATGCCTGGGACAAAAGGCTTTTTCTCAGGAACAATTGGTGCTGGAACTCTCAAGAGGAAAATGGAGTTTTCAATCTGTGTACTGAAAACTCATGCACTTTTAAACATTTTAAAAAGAATGTTGTTGAAGAGGTTCCAGAACTCCGTTCTGCCACATTCCCCCAGGAAAAAAAGCCCTGCTGGGACCCGCCAACAAGAGAAAAGAATAAACACCAAATTTGCATGCAAGCTAAGGGGGGAAAGGAAGAGGCCAGAGCAATGGGCTCACCATCCCAAATTCATATACAGACTAAGGGGGAAAGCCTAGCCTATCTCACGGGGTTATTGTGAGGATAAAACAGAGGAGGGGTGAACAATGTTGTAAGCCACTTTTGGGTCCCCACTGGGGACAAAAGCAGGGTATAGAAATCTTAATAAACTTAGGAGGGTTGGGTGGCCTTGGTAAAACCAGGGCTTTTGGGGGGGGGATGTGCCAGAATAGAGTTCCGGAAGCTCTTTGACAAAATAATTTTAAAATGTTTAAAAGTTCATGAGTGTTTATTATACAGATTGAGAACTCCATTTCCCTCTTGAGAGTTCTGGCATTTCTTTTTCCCAAAAAAGCGCCCCTGGGTAAAACACCTATGATTGTCCCTTGGAAGATATCGAGCTTCCCAACCATATCTTGCTTGGGTTTTGTTCTGCATATTGCCAGACTGAGATCCGGTCCTCACCATCATTCGAGCACACAGCATCTGCAAGAAAAGACGCGGTGGTACTTACCAACTGAAGTTTAAGATCTTCATCCTAGACTTAAAATAATTCAAGATACAACACCATACGGTGCAATAGTTTTGACTGTGGACCTTTATGGTATAGATCTTGGACAGTAAGCAGGGTCAGATCTTGGACGGTAAGCAGGGTCAGTATTTGGACGGGAGACCACCGCACCAAGGAAGACTCTGCAAAGGAAGGCACACCACCGCTGCTTCTCACTTGCCTTGAAAGCCCCTTGCCAGGTCACCATAAGTCAGTTACAGCTTGGTGGCACTTACAAACATACCATGGCTTATGGGTTTCCAGACCTGTCTCTTCTCACTATTAAGCAACCTGTGTTCACATGAATTTCATGCCGTGGAACTCCCATGGGAAAAATCCAACCAGCGCTAACCGTCTCCGTCAGGTGGGCGACACATTTTATGAAGTTTAATTAATCGACTTCAGCTTTAGTTGATTGATTAGCGGGGGGACTAATTGTAATCAGTAAGAGAAAAATGTAATCAGCTATTCTGGTTCTGACGTGTTACTATAAAAAGGAACGAAAAAGAAAACACGAGCAATGACCTTTCCTTCTGAAAACGGCGCCTTATTGTGCATTTATTCGTAAGTTATTTTATACTTCCTAGAGCTCGAGAAAGCACCTACGCTGAGAAGGAGGTCGTATGCAAACGCATTGCAGTTATCTGATTAACTGGCTGATTAATTAGCTCAAAGGCAAAGGAGTAATCAACTAAAATTATTTAATCAGGAAACAGCCCAAATTGGGAGATAATATTGCCGAGCCATCATTCCCTGTGGTTCATTCATCTGTTCATTAAAAGAAAAAATCGTGGTCTCCAGCCAGGTGGGTTTCGCAGGTTTCAAACAGTATTTGGGAGAAGCCCACCGCCCCCCCCAAAAAAAAACCCCTAGCGGGGCTATCACCTGACCTGTATAGACCAGACTAGTCCGATCTCCTTAGATCTCGGAAGCTAAGCAGGGCCAGCCCTGGCTAGTATTTGGATGGGAGACCTCCAAGGAATACCAGGGTCGTGATGGGTAGGCAGGCAATGGCAAGGCACCTCTAAACGCCTCTTGCCTTGAAGACCCTACGGGGTCGTCATAAGTCAGCTGTGACTTCAAAGCACTTTCCACCACCAGTGGTGCTATCAGGCCTGCTATAATGGGTATCCAGGGCCACCACAGGTACCTATAGGATAGTACCCTTAGCCAATGCTCCCTCTAAGCTGTGGAGTCTTGTGAGCAAAAATGTTCCTTTGTGAGCTACTGGTATTAAAGTTGTGAGTGAGTGATTTGGCTACTGCATAAATTAGTTTGCTCTGGAGCCATCCTTCCTGAGCTAAGACAAAAATAGGTGAGCTAGAGGCTAAAAAACTGAGCTAGCTCACACTAACTCAGCTTAGAGGGAACACTAGCATAAATAGACACATGCTCCCAACTCCCCAATGGCAGGAAGAATTTTAAAAGGTTTTCTTGAAGAAAATTTGGCTTTAGGATACAGGCTTGCATGCACAATCACTTGCAGGAGAACCGAAACAACGCTTTGCAAAGAAATGTATATTGCAGGGCTGATAGAACCTCTAAAATCATATTATTGTTACATTATTTGCTATCATATTAGTATAACATCATTATGAATCACATTTTCTTTGAACAGTATGCACTTCCTCTGCACTGCCAAGAGAAAGAAAGCTTTCTTTTTGGGGGTGAGGGTAATAATGAAACGGCTAGGCAAATCACATCTTGCAGTCTGCTCCTCCTGTCTATTTCACCCCTCCCTTTATTTCTATAGGTCCAGGAGAAATTAACTGATGTTAGGAATTAGGAAGAAGCCCTGTTTAAAAGTTACAGTGAACATATGTACAATCAGTGTACAGGGCAGTGTTCCCTCTAAGCTGAGTTAGGGTGAGCTGGCTCACAGTTTTTCAGCCTCCGGCTCACACATTTTTGCCTTAGCTCAGGAAGGATGGCTCCAGAGCAAACTAATTTCTGCAGCAGCCAAATCGCCGGCTCACCACTTTAATGCCGTTCGCTCATAAAGTAGGATTTTTGCTCACAGGACTCCGCAGCTTAGAGGGAACCTTGGTACAGGGTATGCTTGATTTCTCTTTATACATGCATTTAGTAATTCTTATGTTGCATTCAACACACGTACAGCTGAATATGTTATTTAAACCCAGGATTTACCAAGATGTTGGCTTCTGGGTTCATTTGCAAAGTGAATGAGCATTGTCATGTTCACAAGTTACAATGAACGCCCGTACATCATTCATGTACATGTGTACATCTTCTTGTAAGAAACAGCCAACACGCATTCACTTTACTGTAGTCCCCAGTTTCAGAACTGGGTAAATGTGGGGTTTAAATCACACATTGAGCTGTACATGCATTGAATGCAGCATGAGAATTGCTCAGTGAATGCATGTATATACAAAAATCAAGTGTACACTGTACGTGGATTGTACATGTATTCACTGTAACTTGTGAACGGGGCTTTACAAACTGGTATACACACATACACACATACATACACATACACCCACCTCACAGGTTTGTAAGCCATTCTGAGACTCCAAGTGAAGGGCAGGGTATAAATCCAATCTCCTCCTCCTCCTCTTCTTCTTCTACATGCAGCTTGTACATGTGTTCACTGTAACATGTGAACAAGGCTAGCGCAAACAGCTTTTCCCCCTAAACCACCATTCCTGGATTAATACCATGCTAATGCTAAGAGCAAAGTCACACATGACATTCTGCAGTGGGGGTCCCCATGGGTACTTTTCCCAGTGCCCACCAAGTATTTTTAGAATTGGGGTGCCAGCCCCCAAGTCCGGGCGGGGAGGTTTATCACTTCTGGTGGCTTCAATCCACCCCTAAGCGCAAACAGCTTTTCCCCCTAAACCACCATTCCTGGATTAATACCATGCTAATGCTAAGAGCAAAGTCACACATGACATTCTGCAGTGGGGGTCCCCATGGGTACTTTTCCCAGTGCCCACCAAGTATTTTTAGAATTGGGGTGCCAGCCCCCAAGTCCGGGCGGGGAGGTTTATCACTTCTGGTGGCTTCAATCCACCCCTGGCCAGCTGGCCGATGGGGGATGCCCAACCCCAACCCCCAAGAGCAACCACCACCACCCCGGCCACCCCTCTCCCTCTCCTCCAGCCTGATTTAGAGCACTTCAGCTGATCAGCGGGGGCCACGTGGCCCACCAACCAGCTGGAGGGCCCTTTAAATGTAGCAGGAGGGAGGGAGGGGGTGGCCACAGACCACACGCTTGGCTCACAAAAAGGCCCTTTAAAGGGGCAACGAGGCACTCCTCCTCCTCTTCTTCTTCTACATGCAGCTTGTACATGTGTTCACTGTAACGTGTGAACAAGGCTAGCGCAAACAGCTTTTTCCCCTAAACCACCATTCTTGGCTTAATACCATGCTAATGCTAAGAGCAAAGCCACACATGACATTCTGCAGTGGGGGTCCCCATGGGTACTTTTCCCAGTGCCCACCAAGTATTTTTAGAATTGGGGTGCCAGCCCCCAAGTCCGGGCGGGGAGGTTTATCACTTCTGGTGGCTTCAATCCACCCCTGGCCAGCTGGCCGATGGGGGATGCCCAACCCCAACCCCCAAGAGCAACCACCACCACCCCGGCCACCCCTCTCCCTCTCCTCCAGCCTGCTTTAGAGCACTTCAGCTGATCAGCGGGGGCCACGTGGCCCACCAACCAGCTGGAGGGCCCTTTAAATGTAGCAGGAGGGAGGGAGGGGGTGGCCACAGACCACACGCTTGGCTCACAAAAAGGCCCTTTAAAGGGGCAACGAGGCAACTTGGCAACCCTGTTTTAGAAAGTGGGTGGGGGCAGGTGGAGCTCTTACCCAGCAAGGGTTATGATTGGTCGTTGGAGATCTGATTGCCTGTGCAGACTGAAATAAAATCATTTCAGCGGCAGCTGCCACCACAGTGTTTGTTTTATTCTCTCTCTGTCCTCCTTCCCAGTGTATTTTTAAACTATCCCTCTTCTATTAGCTGTTATAGATTTTCCGGGTTGTGTGGCCGTGGTCTTGGCATTGTAGGACCTGATGTTTCGCCAGTAGCCGTGACTGGCATCCTCAGAGATGTAACACAGAAAGATGGAGTACTCTCTGTGTCAAGCCTTCTTCTCCACTTTACTTGTGCTTCCTCTGTGTGGTTGGCTCTGCCTCCTGCAGCAGCCATTTTGTTCTTGCGCCCACCACCCTCAAAACATTTGGGGAGCCCTGTTCTACAGAAATGGTTATCTCTTCACAGCCTATGGAAACTCCATACATTATTCTGTTTTGGAATTTTTACTTCCTATACTTCCTCATGTTTTTCATGGAGCCAGTTCTGTGATGTTCCAGTGCTAAACTGTGGTCAGGATTCTTCCTCACCCAGAGGAACCAACCAGCAGGAACACTAATGTTGTAGTGTGTGCAGTTTACTCCGGTATTCTGATACATTTTCACGTCTTTTTTTTGCTTCCCAGACAGGAAGACTGTCAGAATGTTACTTCTATGGGCCTGGTTCACTCTTCCATGTGGTAAGTGCAGTCACCTTAAGTGCTGGTTGAATTAGGAGTGGTTCTTTAATGAGGTGATCTGAGGCAGTCTCTTCAGGCAGCAGATCTGGGAGGCAGTGACCTCCCACCACCAGCCCCCCACCACCGTCGCCATCCCTGGGACCCAGGGGAGAGACAACACTCTCCACCACCTCTCTCCTCCAGACCTCTTTTAACATAGCATGGTAAGCCACTTGTACCAGTTCCTGAACTCCTGCAAGATCCCTTTTTTTTCTCATGAGAGTTCAGTCACCATTTCTCGTTGCTTGTTGCGAGGGCAACCAAAATGGCAGCCAGACTCCCTCAGGAGGAAATTATCTGGCAAGATTTCAGTGCGCTTACTGTGCTATCTTTAGAGAGGGGTGAGAAAGTTGAGGACGATAAGGAGGGAGCGGTGGCGCAGGAGGGAGCGGTGGCGCAGGCAGCTAATACCTGCTAGTAACATCTATGAACAGCTGTTACAGCTGTTCGAAACCCGCCACGGCCAGAGTGAGCTCCTGGCCTTAGCCCCAGCTCCCGCTAACCCAGCGGTTTGAAAGCATAACTTAACATCTAATATGCAAGTAGATAAATTGGGTACCTACCTTAGAGGGTAGGGGGCACCCTCCCCCATCGAGGGGGTTGTGGAGTGACGGTGGCGAGCAGTGGCGAGCGGTGAGCGGCGAGACGGCGATTTGCAATGACGGCGACCGAGTGTAACATCTTCGGCAAACCGGATACGACGGAAGGCGGAGCCTGGAAGCACGAGAGCCGCGGAGAACGCAGGCGTGGTGGAGCCTAGATGGACGGAGCTGGTGCCGTGCCAAAGCGTGCTGCGCGCTAAGAGGCCTGCTGGCCCACCGCCGGAGACCGCGACGAGTGGAGGGAGTGAGAACCGGAAGCCTGGAAGAAGCCGAAGCCGACAAAAAGCCGACCCGAAGGAAGACGATCTACAGAACTCCTCCACAGGGTGCCGGTACATGTGGCCATAGGTTAGGGATAAATTATTAACTGTAGCCGCTCAGAGACCCCCCTGGGGGGGTTCGAGCAGGGTAGTAAGTCGAAAGTTAAATACATTTTTTAAAAAAATGATCGCCCTCCAGGTGTTCTGGAATACAACTATCTCCAGATAAACAAATCAGTCCCCCTGGAGGAAATGGTAGCTTCAGAGGATGGACTCTACCACATCACATCCTAGCTGAGTTCTGCTTCCGTCCCTTCCCCGAATGCTGCCTTCCCCAGGCACCGTCCATAAACCTCCAGGACGCTGTCATTTTTGAAGGAGGCTATCAAGGTAATTTAAGAGAATTGGAACACAAGAGAAGCAAAGGAGGAGAGAGTGGAGTGTGGGAAAAGGTCTGTTCTGTTTTCTCAGCCTCACTTAAGGTTCCCCTCCCCGATTCTATCACAGTGAAAACAAAGAAGAAAGGCTCCCTTACTAAGCATTACTGGCTTCTCTTGTGTTCCAATTCTCTTAAATTACCTTGATAGCCTCCTTCAGAAATGACAGCATTACAAAAGCTATACAAGGGCATCTTATGCTGTGGATATTTACATAAAATGACATTACAGCGAATGATGCTGACTATGCCACAAATTGAGATACACTGCATGTGTACAGGCACCATCCTAAACCCAAGGAATTATAGGAAGCAATCATTTGCAGTGCTAACGAAATGTTATAAGCAGGGGTCATTTTGTAGAAAAAGAGGTGCAGGAGCTCATTAGCATAACTTATTTTGCATAACTTATATGCATATGTCACACCCCCTGACATCACCGGAAGTGTGTCAGAAGGCAACACCCACCACTCAGGCTCCACTGGACTGTTTTGGATTGCTAGCTATGGGGGGGGGAGACATGTAGATCTGTCCTCACAGACGAGGGAGAGCTTGTACCTGAAGGCAGGCCAGGGGGGTGGCTCTGCAACTTACCTGGCTGTTTTTTGCTCCTCATGGCCCAACTGAGGGCTGCTGGGAGCAGGGGGCAGGTCTTGTTGCATGGGCCCGCCCCCTGGGCTTCTTACTGCTGGAGCTCCGCTCCAGTGCGCTCCCACAGGAAATGACCCCTGGTTATAAGTAACATTGCCGTATGATCACCAGGGTACGTTAAGCTATTGTGTGGAAGAAAGAGGACTTAGATATTGTAATATATTATCCTGGAATTTTTTGTGCTAGATTTGATGATGGGTTGGATCCAACCAGGAGTTCCCTTGGTGAAAAGAGGGGGGGGGGGTTTCCTTGAACCATTCAAAAAAACTATGCTGGGGCTCATGGGATCTTTAGGGACAAAAGCTTTGTGTAACAGAGGGGGTAGTAAGGAGGAGAACTGAATGAAACAGAACAAAAACGCTGGTCGGATCCAGACCAATGTTTGCTAAGCACCGCCAGACAATAACTAACCCTGCAAAGCAAAAGCAGCAGAACAAAGTTTAAGAACCAACCCAAGTGTTCCAAGGAACAGTGGACGTGACCTCTCAGAAAGACCCCAAAAGGTCCTATTGATGCACGGGCTTCAGTTGTCAGATTTATCAATAGGCGAGATTAGAAGATTTTGTCTCTAATTCAATTGTACATACACAGTGCAGCCAGGCTGATGTCCTCTGACACTTCACAGTTGAAAACAGGGGCACGTTTGTAACTTTTCTATTCTCGCAGTAAAGATTCCTGCTTGAGCTCCAACTGGGTCACCTTGCTGAGGGCTATCTGCTGTGTTCCCATATTCTAGCATAGTTTGTCCTGCACTGTTTTGAATGCCAAGAGGTTGCTTTAGGTAAGAGGTGTGCTAGAAGAACATAATGGACCTACAATTAGTATTGCTGCTATTCTTCAAAAAATGAGCCTTGCCAACATTTGAAATGGCAGGTCGCGTACTTCATGATATTATAATGTTCAAACGTCTGCATTTCCATGCATGCCTGATGAGGACCAAGGTACGTTCACTCCCTCAGTCAGATTTCACTCCTAGGGACACTGGCGTTCCACTCTGATGAATGATAATATTAGCAGCTCACGGTAAGTGAAATGTAACAAGGCAGAAATCAGGACTAAATAGGGGTAGGGATCTGTCAGATTGGTTTTTAGAAAACAGGGATAAGAAGAGGGAAAGGTGGAGGATACGCAGGCTCTACTTGAGAAGCCCTCTTCAAATTGTGCCGGTCAACCTGTTCAATGAAGGGAAGAGTCCGAAACCCCAGCTTCCCTACTTTCCCCGAGTACCCAATTGGACTGATCACTGCTTCATGAAGAGAAGTCCATGTGCACAGACAGCACTTGCAGCTGCACTGGGGAAGAGGACTACACAGCAGCACTCACTGCAAGGGGTAGCAAGGGGCAGTGGCTGAGAGGCAGAGCATCTGCTTTGCATGCAGAAAGTACCAGGCTCAATCCCCAGCATCTCCAGTTAAAAGGATCAGGTAGGAGGTGCTGTGAAAGACCTCTGCCGGGGACCCTGGAAAGCAGCTGCCAGTCAGAGTAGACAATATTGCAGAGCTATTTAAAAAAAAAACCAGGAGCTGGACTTCTCAAGAGGGAAGTGAAGTTTTCAGTCGGTATACTGAAAATTCATAAACTTTCAAACATTTTAAAAAGAATTTTGTCGAAGAGGGAAAAAAAGCTCTGCAATATTTACCTTGAGAGAACTGTGGGTCTGGCTTCATTGATCAGGCCGATTGGCCCATAGGTTGGGGGGGGGTACATTTGAATACCCTATATCTCTCTCAGCGTTCTATGGTGTAGTTATTCCTAACAGAATGTCAGGACCCACAGTCAAACAACAGAGTACACGCTTCTTTGAAGGTTATACTTTATTGCTAGCACTATGGTAACATAGACACAGTCACTGTTAGGAATAACTACACCATAGAATGCTGAGAGATATATAGGGTATTCAAATGTACCCCCCACCACCACCTATGGGCCAATTGACCTGACTCCCACGGGCGGGGAGGAGGGCCAGAGCAGTTAGAGCCGGGGCTGGGAAACTAAACTAGTCACGCGGTTAATTGATGGGAAGACACTACACAGGCAGGCTACAAGGTCAGTGATAACGAGGAGGGGAAGAAGTGAAAAGAAAGGAATGCGGCAGCTGGTACACAGGTCACGAAAGCGAACCCAGGCCCATAAACCATATGGCAGCATAGCTGACATTAAGGCAATTTCATGTGTTCAATCACGTGTTTCTTCATGCAGCTAAGGACATGGCTTGGTTTCCCCACACGCACGTCCTGACATGGGTTGGGACAGATGTCTAGCACCATCCCTCTTTTGAATATTGGCCCCAAATGTGTGTGTTCGTAAGCCAACGATGGAATGACTTGTGCATTTGAAAGAGAGGGGTCGATCTGGGGGTTGGTTTTGTATGTCTTTAATTATGGTATTTTGATTGATTTGTGAGCCCGCCTTAAGTCCTGAGGAAAAGCCAGATCACTGATATGTTTATAAGTATCATTTTATGTGCCACTGTTGATGGCGATGTTATCATAAAAGAAAAAAATGAAACAGGCAATTTATTCCCAAGAAACAAAGTACTAGAAAAATGGAGCACTGTTCAGGATTTTGCAGAAGTTATCTTCATTGGTCCTGGGTCGCATTGGAGGTTATGTTCTCACTCTGGTTGTTTCTGTAAGCATGACGGCAAGCAAGGACATACCCTGCCTTTCCTTCAACTATCCACATGGGAATATATCATTTGCGCTGGGCATATGCAAACAAAAGCCAATGTGCTGATACCCTGATCACATATTCCATTTTCCAGAGAAAACTTTGGCCTTCACTAAAGTTTCACCAAATGATCTGGGCCTGTTCATGTTAGACTGTATGCACGTATGACCCACCTGAATATGGATATTTAAAGGCAAGGGAGGTGTGTCCAAATGATCCGGGGCAAGAAGTATTGGCTTTCCACCACCGACTATGTATAAATGAGCAATGTATCACTCATTTTCATGTATAGAGCCCGGTATTCAACATAAGATTTCTGATTTGCTGATTGCCTCTGCGGTTATTGCATGCTTATTTGTAAACCTCTGGAACTGCAAGGCAAAAAAAGAGAAATCACGCTCATAAGTCTTGTGAAGAATGCAAATATATCTGTTCTGTGCATCTTTCCCAGTACTTGTCCTCCCTGCCAGCTACAGATTTGCAGAGGCGCTCCCGTGACACAGCTGTAGTGTAACCCAGTGGTGGAATTGTTGGGGTGAATTCTAAGCTGGAGGACATTTCTCCACACTTCATACAACCCCTTCACTAGCCACTTCATACAGCCCCTTCTCTGTGTTATATTTGTGGTTTTCATGCTGAATTTGAGGGACATTGGTCAGATCCGGACTAAACTTTCCACAAATGGAAGGGGAGGTGTAATTTCTACTCATTGCCACTTCCTGTTGCAGACCTCCCCACCCCCCACCCAATTTGGCTCTCCTGCTGTTCTTATAATAATAATTTTTATTAAGTTTATATTACAAAATGTAAAGTACAAGACAGCAACCAGAAAAGAATTTTTTAAAAACACACACTACAACAAACAGATACACCAATAAATGTTCATCTAATACAATTTTCTACTACAATCCTCTACTACAATCATCTTCTACACTGTCTTAAAGTATCTTAAATATAAAGCACAAACATCTTTTATAGCATATAATTACTTGTTATTGTTTAGAACTAGCTTGAATAATTTCTTATCATCCTCTATCTACATATCTTTATTCTATCTTTCCTGATTAACTTCATAACTTCTTTTCTGATAGTTTATTAGTACAAACACTTTTTACCTAATGCCTTCCTTATCGTACTCTATATCTTAATTTAGGTTTATACTTAATTTTTAGCTGTATAATAAAAATAATATTTTCCATTTTTCTTGAAATTCTGAGACTGGTTTATCATGTATATAAGATGTTAGTTTTGCCATTGTTGCATATTCAAGAAGTTTCCCCTTCCATTCCTGTTTGGAGAGCCAGTTTGGTGTAGTGGTTAAGTGCCCGGACTCTAATCTGGGAGAACTGGGTTTGATTCCCCACTCCTCCACTTACACCTGGCTGGATGACCTTGGGCAAGCCATAGTTCTGATAAGAGCTGTCCTTGAAAAAGAGCAGTTTCTGTCAGAGCTCTCTCAGCCCCACCTACCTCATAGGGTGTCTGTTGTGCGGAGAAGAAGGGAAAGGAGTTTGTAAGCCGCTCTGAGATACCTTTGGATAGTGAAGGGCGGGGTATAAATCCAGTCTCTTCTTCTTCTTCTTCCTTCAGATCTTCTTCTTCTTCTTCTTCCTTCAGATCTGGACAACTCTCCTGCCGTTCTTGAGGGTCCCCTGTCCCCCCCCCCATGAGCAGCATTTATTATTATTTTAGGGAAATCAATGGACTGCATTGGGGAGCAAGGAGGAAGAGAAGTTCTGTTCTGCCAACGGAAGTGCCTTCCAGTGGTGGAAAACTTAGTCTGTATCCAACCCATTGATATGTTTGGGGATGGTTGTGTAAATTACTAAGTCAGAATGAAAAAAATAGCTACATGTGACATAGGGTTGACAGGTGAGGCTGACAAGACGGTGGGGGACTTCCCAGGAGCCTCCAGGAGAGGGGAGGGAAGAAGCATGATTGAACTCCAAAGGGAGTTCTGGCCATCACATTTAAAAGGACCACATTCCTTTTAAATGCCTTCCCTCCTTTGGAAATAATGGAGGATGAGGGGGCATCTTCTTTTGGGGCTCATAGAATTGGACCCCCTGGTCCAATCTTTTTGAAACTTGGGGTTGTTTCTTTTTAGGAGAAACACCAGATGCTATGCTGAAAATTTGGTGTCTCTACCTCAAAAAACAGTTCCAGCCCAGACCCCCAGATGCCCATGGATCGATTCTCCATTATACCCTATGGAGGCCGGTCTCCATAAGGTATAATGGAGTGCCCAGCAGACATTGCCTGATAACCCTGAAGCGGGGGGGGGGGGCTCCAAACCAGCATCAGCATTCTCAAGAACTACTGCAGGGATCCCCAACCATTTTGATCACATGAACTCCTTTGGAATTCTGACACGGGGAGGTGGGCACAGGCACAAAATGGCTGCCTGGGAGGCAGAGCCAGACACACACACAGAGGAAGCCCAAGTGCTAGGGAAAATAGGGCTGAATTTTTTAAAAAAAACACACTGAAAAAGAAGAATGAGCGGGAGAATAAAAACAACATGTTGTCGGCGGCTGCCGTCAAAAATAACATTATTTAAACCTGCACAGCCAATCAGATCTCCGTCAGCCGATCAGAAGTCCTGCCAGGCAAGAGACCCAACCCACTTTCTAAAAACATTTGACGGGTACCAGGAAAGGTGTTGACCGGTGCGATGGTGCCCATGTTATGGCTAAAATC
Organism: Gekko japonicus; assembly: GCF_001447785.1. Taxonomy (NCBI): domain Eukaryota; kingdom Metazoa; phylum Chordata; class Lepidosauria; order Squamata; family Gekkonidae; genus Gekko; species Gekko japonicus. Next base: position 34,846 of record NW_015159871.1, read on the forward strand.
CAATTTTGCATTGATTAGAATCCCAGTTGATTAGAATCCTTAGCTGCCAGTTAGAAAGGTATGGATCTCTGTGGAACAGAGAAATCTCTCACAGCCTTCAGCCCTCATGACTTTCTCGTGGTACTTCTGTGCTGGAACAGCTTCCGTTCATCCCAAATGTGTTTCTGTTTTCTAGTGGCTGTGCCCCCACTGAGCCCTCAATCCAGCCTCTGCGGTGGAATGAATTGTGAAAAGGGAACCGTCTGCATCGTCAGGCAGGAGCAGCCATATTGCATCGCAGAGTCTCAGGCGTGTCACACCATCCAGTGCCCGGAAGGGACTGTGTGTGAGATAGCCCAGGGCCTCCCCAGCTGCACCCGTTACGCACAACCTTGCCATCACATCGCATGCCAAGATGGGACGATATGTGAACTGCTGGATGGAGCTCCCAGATGTGTGGCAGCAGCACCGCTGTCGTGTGCCGACGTTCACTGCAAAGAAAACACCGTGTGTGTCATAACCAACAACATACCTCAATGTATCCCGGTGCCATTGTCCTGCCAACACTTCAGATGCCACCCAGGAACTGTGTGCAGCATTGTTAATGGGTGGCCCGTGTGTGTGCCCATCGAGCCTTCCTGTGACAAAGTCTCCTGCCACAATGGAACTGCGTGCAAGATGGTTCAAGGCCACCCGCAGTGTGTCCCAGCACCAGCGTCCTGCAATGTCTTCCTGTGTGAAAAAGGAACCACGTGTGAGATAGTCAGTGGGCATCCAAAGTGTGTCCCAAGGCCTTCATCTTGTCACGATATAAAATGTGCAGTTTGGGAGGTATGTGAGATGGAACGTGACTTGCCTAGATGTCTGCCCATCCCAACATCTTGCGACAAAATTCACTGCAAACTAGGGACAATGTGCGACTTAGTTCGTGGCGTACCCACTTGCGTCTCTATCCTGCCTTCTTGCAACAGGGTTGAATGCAATGCAGGAAGCACTTGTGAGATGGTTGATGGCTGGCCAAACTGTGTGCCGGCTACCACTGTACCATCCTGTGGTGAAAATCAGTGCAAGTCGGGGACCACGTGTGAAATGGTTGATGGACGGGCCAGATGTGTTCCTACCCCACAGTCTTGTGATGAAGTCATCTGCAAAGTAGGGACCGTATGTCATCCGGTTGATGGGTTCCCCAAATGTGTCCCCATGCTGCCTTCCTGTGACAGATTCCAATGCAAACCAGAAACCATTTGCACAATCATGGATGGCTGGCCCAGATGTGTCCCCATCCCACCATCTTGTGACAAATACCTCTGCAAAGGAGGAACTGTTTGCAGAGTTGTTAACAATTGGCCCAAATGTGTTCCCATCCCCACGTCTTGTGACAATGTGAGCTGCAAAGAAGGGACGGTTTGCCAAATGGTTGATAGTTGGCCCAAATGTGTTCCCACCCCACTGTTCTGTGACAAATACCAATGCAAAGAAGGGACGGTTTGCCAAATGGTTGATAGTTGGCCCAAATGTGTTCCCACCCCACCATCCTGTGACAAATACCAATGCAAAGGAGGGACGGTTTGCCAAATGGTTGATAGGTGGCCCAAATGTGTTCCCACCCCACCATCCTGTGACAAATACCAATGCAAAGAAGGGATGGTTTGCCAAATGGTTGATAATTGGCCCAAATGTGTTCCCACCCCACCATCCTGTGACAAATACCAATGCAAAGAAGGTACTGTGTGTGAAATGGTTGATAGTTGGCCCAGATGTGTTCCCATCCCACCATCTTGTGACAAATATCAATGCAAGGTGGGGACGCTTTGTGAAATAGTTGATAGCTGGCCAAAGTGTGTTCCCATCGTAGCTTCCTGTGATCAGTACCAATGTAAAGTGGGGACTGTGTGTCAAGTTCTTGATGGGTTCCCTAAATGCATTCCCATGCCACAATCCTGTGCCAACTATCACTGCACTGAAGGGACTGTATGTGATGTACTTGATGGGTTCCCCAAATGTGTCCGCATCCCACAATCCTGTGCCAATCATCACTGCAATGTGGGGACCATATGTCAAGCTGTTGACGGGTTCCCCAAATGTGTTCCCATCCCACAATCTTGTGCCAATCTTCACTGCAATGAGGGGACTGTATGTCAGGTTGTTGATGGGTTCCCCAAATGTGTTCCCATCCCACAGTCCTGTGCCAATCATGACTGCACTGTGGGGACCATATGTCATGTTGTTGATGGGTTACCAAAATGCATCCCCATCCCACAATCCTGTGCTAATCATGTCTGCAATGTAGGGACCATATGTTATATTGTTGATGGGTTACCAAAATGCATTCCCATCCCACAATCCTGTGCTAATCATGACTGCAATGTAGGGACCATATGTTACATTGTTGACGGGTTACCAAAATGCATTCCCATCCCACAATCCTGTGCCAATTATCACTGCAATGGGGGGACTGTATGTCATGTTGTTGATGGGTTACCGAAATGTATTCCCATCCCACAATCCTGTGCCAATTATCACTGCAATGGGGGGACTGTATGTCATGTTGTTGATGGGTTACCGAAATGTATTCCCATCCCACAATCCTGTGCCAATTATCACTGCAATGGGGGGACTGTATGTCATGTTGTTGATGGGTTACCGAAATGTATTCCCATCCCACAATCCTGTGCCAGTCATCACTGTAATGTGGGGACTGTATGTCATGTTGTTGATGGCTTACCCAAATGCATCCCCATCCCACAATCCTGTACCAGTCATCACTGCAATGTGGGGACCATATGTCATGTTGTTGATGGCTTACCCAAATGCATCCCCATCCCACAATCCTGTGCCAATCATCACTGCAGTGCGGGGACCGTATGTCATGTTGTTGATGGCTTACCCAAATGCATCCCCATCCCACAATCCTGTACCAGTCATCACTGCAGTGCGGGGACCGTATGTCATGTTGTTGATGGCTTACCCAAATGCATCCCCATCCCACAATCCTGTACCAGTCATCACTGCAGTGCGGGGACCGTATGTCATGTTGTTGATGGCTTACCCAAATGCATCCCCATCCCACAATCCTGTACCAGTCATCACTGCAGTGCGGGGACCGTATGTCATGTTGTTGATGGCTTACCCAAATGCATCCCCATCCCACAATCCTGTACCAGTCATCACTGCAGTGCGGGGACCGTATGTCATGTTGTTGATGGCTTACCCAAATGCATCCCCATCCCACAATCCTGTACCAGTCATCACTGCAGTGCGGGGACCGTATGTCATGTTGTTGATGGCTTACCCAAATGCATCCCCATCCCACAATCCTGTACCAGTCATCACTGCAGTGCGGGGACCGTATGTCATGTTGTTGATGGCTTACCCAAATGCATCCCCATCCCACAATCCTGTACCAGTCATCACTGCAGTGCAGGGACCGTATGTCAGCTTACTGATGGGTTGCCCAAATGTATTCCCCTCCCACAATCCTGTGCCAGTCATCCCTGCAAAGCAGGGACCGTATGTTACATTGTTGGAGGGATCCCCAGATGCGTCCCCCTCCCACAATCCTGTGCCAACCTTCAGTGTAAAGAGGGGACTGTCTGTAACCTGGTGGATGGCAGACCCCAGTGTGTTCACGTTTCAGCATCTTGCCGAAGCACACATTGTAAACAGGGAACTGTATGTCATGTCATCAATGGCTGGCCCAGATGTGTGGAAGATGCACAGACGTGCCACACAATGCCACAGTGCAGGAATGACTTGTGTAGTCAAGGATGGTTTACCCAAGTGTGTTCCTGTTTTCCCCACCCAGTCTGCTTGCTGGGCCTCTGGCCAGCCATACTACCACACTTTTGATGGACGCAACTACAATTTCCAAGGTACCTGTGCCTACACTGTGGTCAAGACCTGCAAGCCCAGTTCCAAGCTACCGTTCTTCCATGTTTTTTCCAAGAGCCAGAAGAGCAGTAGCACCCCGATCTCTTTCGTCAGCCAGGTCACCCTCACCGTCTACAGCCTCAACATCACCATGGTCAAGTATGAATACGGACTAGTCAGAGTAAGATCCCATCTTTGAGCAGTGTTATTAAGAGTGGTTGGTAGGATCTTTGTGCCTTCCTGCTTATTGCATTCCCTATGGGAACAAAAAGGCCTGCAAGGCTTACTCTTACACAATTTTCAGCAAGGATTTGCACAGAAAACCTACCCTCTACATCATGTTTATGGTTAATAGAGCATCTTGCTTCCTGTGTCAGTTTTTAACGTATGGCTCTATTCTGAAAGTTTTGTTGGTGGAACTATATTGTTCACATCTGTTTCCCCAACTTTTGATGTTCTTGTTGTAATCCTTGTTTACTCCGCCCTTTTATTTTTATTCTCTCCTTGGGCCTCCTTGACTGGCTCCATTCCTCCAAACCAGCTTTTCTGAAACTGACTCTCTTTGTTCTGTCGAATCTTGTTATTTCTCAGCTACAAACTCCATGGCTCTCCTGATCTGTAGTTAATCATCTCATGTTACCTTCCCACAAAAGCATTTCAGTGGCCCAAGTCAATACTACACCTAGGACTTTCTAGGTGGGCGTAAGGCCACCAAAAACATATGACATGCAGTTTTCTGTGTGGATCAGGGTTTTCAAATCAGTGAAGTCTAGCTGGACTCCTGTCAGCTGGAAGCCAACCACAAAATCACATGAGCACACATGAAGCTGCCTTATACAGAATCAAACTGATTGGTCCATCAAGGTCAGTATTGTCTACTCGTACTATCAGGAGCGCTCCAAGGTTTCAGGCAGAGGTCTTTCCCATCACCTACTGCCAGGCCCTTTTAACTGGAGTTTCTGGTGATTAAACTTGGGACCTTCTGCATGCCAAGGAGATGCTGTTCCATTGAGTCACAGCCCCTCCCCAAATCACAAGTAATTCTACCTTTATTGGCCAAGTCAGTGCTAAAATATTTAGGTTGGGTCCAACAAGGTTTTCCATTCATGGAAGAAGAAGAAGAGAAGAGATTGGATTTATAACCCACCCTTCACTACCCAAAGGAGTCTCAGAGCGGCTTACAAACTCCTTCCCCTTCCCCTCCCCACAACAGACACCCTGTGAGGTAGGTGGGGATGAGAGAGCTCTGACAGAAACTGCTCTTTTTCAAGAACAGCTGTGCCAGACCTATGGCTTGCCCAAGGTCATCCAGCAGGTACAAGTGGAGGAGTGGGGAATCAAACCCGATTCTCCCAGATTAGAGTCCGTGCACTTAACCACTATACCAAACTGGAAAGGGAAAAGGAGGTCTCCTCTGACCACCAAAAAAGTTAATGCTGAAGATCATGGGACCTGTATGGACAACAGCCCGAAGGGATATGGAGCTGTAGTATATAAAGGACAGTTGAATGAGAGGAAGTCAGAAAAAGCTCACTGGATCCAACCTTTTGTCTTGGACACCTCAGAAATCTAAAACCACTTGATAGTTTTGGAGTATTGTTATAAACATTGGGGCAGTCTGCAACCTTAACCAAAAATGATGAGTCTAATTCTGTCTCTGCCACTTCCAGGTCAACCAAGTGCGCTCACGTCTGCCCATGAGTTTGCATGATGGGAAACTTTCTCTTCACCACCGGGGAAGCCAACTGGTCATTGAGACGGACTTTGGCCTGAACCTTTACTATGACTGGAATTATTATCTCGTGATAAAGGCTACCACAGTGTTCCGAAGCCATGTCTGCGGCCTCTGTGGCAACTACAATGGAGATCCCAACGATGACTTTGTGACATCTTCTGGTGGCTTGGCCACTAACTCAGTGGAGTTTGGCAAGAGCTGGAAGGTGGAGGATGGAAATGGAACCTGCACTCATGGCTGCCAGGGCAAATGCGGGCACTGCCCCCCAGCGCTCGTGGCCAGGTACAGCACAGAGGCCTTTTGTGGACTGATGGCTAAACACAAGGATGGTCCTTTCCATCCCTGCCATTCCTTGCTCAGATACAAACCTTACGTGGACAACTGTGTGAGTGACCTGTGTGCTTTTGATGGCTACAAGCAGATCTTATGCCGAGCGTTAAAGACTTACGCAGATGCCTGCCAAAGAGAAGGGGCAGCGATATTGAACTGGAGGAAAGAGGCTGGCTGCCGTAAGTAGGACAGACGTATGGCGGGAGGGATGGGGCTAGTAATCCTCTACTTCAGGGCAAGGATGTTGAGTTCCAGAAGTGAACGGAAGATGTGCCTAAATGTTGTGTGGCGGTGAAAAGTGCCATCAAGTCACAGCTGACTTATGGCAAACCTGTAGAGCAGAGATGTCAAACTCATTTGTTACGAGGGCCGGATCCGGCATAAGTGTCCCTTTGTTGGGCTGGGCCACTTGTGCCATAAAATGTCACACCAGGTACTGGAGATATAAACTTTATAAAGGACACAGGCAAACCCAATTAACAATATTATTTTTTACGCAAAATACAAACAAAAGCAATTGATTTCTAGCAGGGAAACCAATTTATTTACTGGCGAACCCACAAAAACCCCAATAAATGTATTTAATCATATGCAAGACTAGGTTTTTTCCAAGGAATACCATAAAAAGGGGAGTACCTTACATTTCCATACATAGCAGTTGCTTGCAGGCCGGATAAGAGCCTTGGATGAGCTGGTTCCGGCCCTCAAGCCTTACGTTTGACACCCCTGCTTAGGGTTTTCAAGGCAAGAGACTTTCAGAGGTGGTTTGCCATTTCCTGCCTCCACACCATGACCCTAGTATTCCTTGGTGGTCTCCCATCCAAATACTAACCAGGGAAGACCCTCCTTAGCTTCCAAGATCTATGAGATCTGTTGTGTAAAAGCAGTGCATGAAAGCAGTAAAGAAATAGGTGACAAAAACGTTTTGGCTCTCAGAAGAGGAAAAAACCGTCAGTTTGGTTACCTGGGGTGGGGTTCAGGACATAAGAATAGAGATTCAGCTAGAAATTGATAGTGAGCTATGGAAACAGATTTACAGAAAACGTTGAAGGAAGGAGAGCAGGAGGGGCACCTATCCCACCCTTTGACTAGATGCAACGTTTGACCCAGGATTCATATCTGGAAGAGCACTAAGAGCTAACGTCTTGGCATGCATGGTTGCTTTGCTGCCACTGAACCAACAGACAGAGATATGTAAAAGTATCTCTTAGAATCATAGAATTCAAAAGTTGGAAGGGGACTAGAGCAGAGGTGTCAAACATGCAGCCCGTGGGCCGGATCAGGCCCCCAGGGGGCTTCTATCAGGCCCACAGTGGAACTGGCTGTCTCCTGCTTCTTCTTACAGTTCTGCTGCTGCTGCTGTGTCCTAGCTTGCTTTGCCTGACAGGAGAGAGAGATAGGCAAGCTTCTGTTCCCAGCACTGGCTGAGGCTCCTCCCTGTCTCAGAGGAAGAGAGGGAAGGAGTCAGAGCTTGCTTCCTGGCCAGGCTGCCTCAATCGCTCAGGAAAGAATAGCAAGCCTTTCTTCCCTTCCATTGGCTGAGGCTCCTCCCTGAAGGGAGGGAGGGAAGGAGGGACAGTTTGCTTTGCACACAATCACATGGAAGAAATACAAAGCACCTTTAAGACCAACAAAGTTTTATCCAAGGTATGAGCTTTTGTGTACCTTGCTACAGTGTGTGTGTTTGCGCTTGTTATGCTGTGGCTCTCCTGGGTGCAACTGGGTTCCCTCACCCTTTATCACTGTATACATGCCCTCATGATCCAGTCTTTCTGAATAGGAAAGCAATTTGCACTGTATAGATGAGGAATAACTGTAAGGTGGATTAGTCTGAGAGTGTGTGTCCAGACCAAGTTCACCCAGTACATTTCCTTTGGGGATTTTTAACTTAGACTTCCCAGATAGTAGGCTGATACTGACCACTGAGGAAGACTATAGTTCTGTAGACAAACACATAGTCCTCAGTCTGTGTCATGGTGCCTTCTTTTGTTCTTGACCAGTACACAAAGCAATTTATGTGCAAAAAGCTCACAATGCCCAGCCATTTCATGCTTTCTCCTGAGTCCTAGGGTCAGAACTCTGAGCATGAGATTTGTGTAGTGAATGTCAATAAATCAAAAGTAGGTTCGCAGCTTACAGATACACACTTGAACAGCATATTCAAGATTGCAGCAGCACAGACATTTTGATGCAGTAATTCAGAGCAAGAGGTGTCACTTATCAGACACTGTTCAATAAAATATTGCAACAGTGCTAACATTTTGAGCATGTTGTTATTTTAAGTAAAAAAAATCTTTGTGTTTGTGTCCTTTATAAGATTTATATCTCTGCTACCTGCCATTACATTTTATGACACACATGGCCCAGCCCAGCAAGGTCTCATTTATGTCAGATCCGGCCCTCATAATAAATGAGTTCGACACCCCTGGACTAGAGACTATCCAGTTCTACCCCCAATGCAGGCAGTATAATCTAAAGCACCCCTGACAAATGGTCATCCAACCTCCACTTTAAAGCTACCAAAAAGGGATGATCCACCAATTCTACCACTGAACTGCCCTTATTTTTCAAATAATAAAAGAAATCCACCTGGTATCTTCCCACCCTTAATTTAAACCTATGAATCCTGTCTTCTACTACCATCTCTGTCCTCTACCACCAGTTTGGCGTACTGGTTAGGAGCAGGGACACTAATCTGGGAGAACCAGATTTGATTCTCCATGCCTCCACATGCAGCTGCAGGTGTGACCTTGGGTCAGTCACAAGTTCTCTCAGAGCTCTCAAGGGCAGTCCTCGAAAGAGCTCTCTCGGCCCCACCTATCCTCACAGGGTGTCTGTTATGGGAACAGGAAGGAGAAGGAGATTGTAAGCCACTCTGAGACTCTGAGTGAAGGGTGAGGTATAAATCCAATCTCCTCTTCTTTTTCTCTGCTAAAGAGTGTTTCTCAGAGGTGGGGGGGGGAGAAATTGCGGCAGGAGATGGGGAACGTCCATTCCAGTTAGAGCGCCTATGTTCTTAGGACAGAGCCCGGACAGGATCTGTTGGCTTTTAACCTGATCCTATATGTTGTTGTAATAGTGGGTGCTGCAGACAGATGGATGCTAAGGTGTTAGATTGTCTCCAGCCTTGCAAGAATTGACTCATTCGATTTTTCCAAAAAGTTCAGAACCATTAATGGAAAGTAAACCAGAAAAGCAGGCATCTAATATTTTGTAACCTTAATGACATATCGAGGGATGTGGAATGGCGTGGTTTAGCCCGGGGTGGCCAAACTGCAGTTCGGGAGCCGCATGTGGCTCTTTCACACAGTCTAATTCAATGTTAATAAAAAGCAAATTTGCATATTTCCCAATAAAAACTTGTGTGTAATATTTGTTCATGTCTTGCGGTTCTCAAACATCTGACATTTATTCTGTGTGGCTGTTACGTTAAGCAAGTTTGGCCACCCCTGGTCTAGCCCAGTCTTGTCCGCACTTGGAAGCTAAGCAGGGATGGTACTTGGATGGGAGGCCACCGAGGAAGGCTCTGCAGAAGAAGGCAATGGCAAGCCACCTCTTATTTCTATTTATTGATTTGATCTGATTTGTAGACTACCCTCCCCTGTGCACAGAGCTAAGGGCGGTGAGCAACATTTCAATAAACACATTTACAAGTTAGAATTAAAACAGTTTAAACAATAAACAGATTCTAGGACTATTATAGATGGCGCTTGAAGATCCAGTTTTGTCCTTACCCCATGGGGAAAGAGGAGAGAAGAAAGAGGCCAGGCTCAGTGGAAACCATAGCTGTCTTCAACCATAGGCCTGGCAGAACATCTCTGTCTTACAGGCCCTGCGGAACTGCACTAGGTCCCATAGGGCATGCACTAGGTCCCATGGATGTCATTAAGCAGAGTTCCACCAGGCCAATAGCCCGGTTGACGATAGTCAGATATCCTTTGGGACAGGTATCACCAGAAGGTTCTTCTCCCCAGAGTGTAATGCTCTTCTGTAGGTATACCAGGAGAGGTGGTCCCATAGATATATTGGTCCCAGACAATTTAGGGCCTTAAAGGTTAATACCAGAACCTTGAATATGATCCGGTGTTCAACCTGGAGCCAGTGCAGCTGGAGGAGCACTGGTTGAATATGTGCTGTTGATGGGGTTCCAGTAAGAACTCAAGTCACCGCGTTCTGGACCAGTTGTCGTTTCTGGGTCAGTCTCAAGGGTAGCCCTGTGCAGAGTAAGTTACAGTAGTCTAGCCTGGAGGTGACTGTTGCATGGATTACTGTGACTAGGTCAGGGCGAGACAGGAAGGGGGCCAGTTGCCTGATCTGGCGCAGTCTAGCAACATTTGTGATTGGGGCCTCCATCAATAAAGAAGCATCCAGAAGCACACCCAGGCTCTTGGTGGTCAGCACCGGTGTTAGAGGAGTACCATCAAGAGCCAGAAGTTGGCACCTCGACCCTGAGTCCCAGCCACAGAACCACAGTCTTTGATGGATTCAGTCTCAGCCAGCTATGTTTCAGCCATCCAACCACAGCTTCCAGCCCTTTGGCCAAAATTGCTGGGGTGGTGTCTGTCTGTCCATCCATCAACAGATACAGCTGGGTGTCATCTGCATATTGGGGACAGCCCAATCCCAACATTGACAGCCCAGCCCAAACATGAACTACACTGAGGAGAGGATTGCCCCCTGAGGAACCCCACACACCAAGGGGTGTCGGGATAACACCCTGTCTCCTCTGTCCCCAACCATGGAGAAATGAGGCAAGCCACTTCAAGGCCTCCCCACAAACTCCTACGTCAGCAAGGCGGTGGGCCAACGAATCATGGTCAACCATATCAAACACTGCTGTTAGGTCTAGCAATAACAGCAGCGCCAACCCGCCTCGATCCAGTTGCCTGCGAAGCTCATCTGTGATGGCGACCAGCGCTGTCTCCATCCCATGGCCAGGGCGGAAGCTGGACTGGAAGGGGTCTAGGGCCAACATGTCCCCCAGGAAGCTCTGGAGGTGTTCTGCCACTGTTCTCTCAAGTAGCTTGCCCAGAAATTATCGCCCAGCCCAGAAAAGATTCAAGGCTGGGTGGTAATTGGCAGGAACTGTAGGGTCCAAAGCAGGGGTCGTTTCATAGAAAAAGAGCTAGGGGAACTCATTAGCATAACTCATTAGCATATGCCACACCCCCTGACATCAGGGGCCCGGCGGTGGACCTGCAAGGCCAGCGGGAGTGCGAGGAAGCCCTGCGAAGGCCCTCCCTGGCCCCAGGCAGGCAGGGGTGGGGAGAGGCGAGGAGGAAGCAACTTACCCTCCCTCTTCTCCTGCCTCCTCCTGGCTGAATGAGGGCCGGAAGTGGGGCGGCCGGAAGCAGGGGGCGGGGCTTCGTCATGTGTCCCGCCCCCCGCACCTCACCCGGGGGAACTGCGATCCCCCGCGATTCCCCGCGTTCCCCCCCAAATCGACCTCTGGTCCAAAGATGGTTTCTTTAAGAGGAGTGTTACCACAGCCCCTTTAAATACCCCTGAATAGACCCCTGAACTAAGGGACAGATTGATAATGTCCACGGGGGGAGGGGCATATTCCCTCACCACTGGCTTTCACCAGCCATGATGGACATGGGTCTAAGAGATAAGTGGTCGGCTTAGCAGCACCCAGAATCCTGTCAGCATCAGCCCGGGAGAGTCAGCGGAAGTTGTCAAGTACTGAATCCACAGATGGCCAAGGGGTCTGCAGTTCATGTACTGTATCAGTGTTGACAGGCAAGTCACGGTGGAGTGACAAGACTCTCTGCAAAGAAGCTCGCAAAAGCCTCGCAGCTGATAGCCAGATGACTAACATTTTGAGTTCTCTCTGTAAGGGAAGTTAAAGACCTAATTACCCTAAATAATTGTGCCAGGCGAGAGCTAGCAGATGCAATGGAGACTGTATAGAATTCCCTTTTAGCAGTCTTCACCACCCTCTCATAGGATTTCATAAACAAGATCATCGCCAAACTCACTCTACTCGTCTGAGCTCCCGCTTTATCCCCCTAAGCTTCATGGAATACCGCGGGGCTAGTTTGGGGCGAGAGTGAAGAGGGGGTTGGGGGGCCATTTCATCAACGGTTAATCGGGGGCTCAGGGGTTAAGATGCTGAGTTGCAGACCAGAAGGTCGGTAGCTTGGCAGTTTGTGTGACAGAGCGAGCTCCCGTCTCTAGTCCCAGCTCCTGCCAACCTAGCAGTTTGAAAGCAAGAAATTGCAAGTAAATAGGTACCGCTTCAGTGGGAAGGTAACAGCATTCCGTGCCCCTCGGCGTTTAGTCATGCTGGCCACATGACCATGGAAAAAGTCTTCAGACAATGCTGGCTCTTTGGCTTGGAAACGGAGATGAGCACGGCCCCCTAGAGTCGGCTTTGACTGGTTTTCGAGCAAGGGAAACCTTTACCTTTATGAAAACCCCACGGGCTTACCATGAGTCAGCTGCAAGTTTGCGGCACTTTACACGTAACCATGACCGAAAGAAAATAATAGAGCTTATGCTGGACATCTAGACCAATGTCAAAGCCAATTGATTGGCATTGCTTTGTCTCAAGAAACTGTGGGAAACGTAAACCAGGGCTATTTTTGGGCAGGTACACACAGGAACGGAGTTCTGGCTGGCTTCAGAGTTGGCCACGCCCACTACAGCCAAAACCTCTGTGTTCGTGGCTACAGAGGGAAGGCCTGGAGAGCGACTCTAAGGTGGGCGGGCCAGGGGGGGCCCTGGAAGGATCTGTCTAAGGGGCAGCTTGCCCGGGCTCCCCGCAGGACAGATCCTTCCAAGGGAAGGCATGGGGGTGTGGCGTAATATGCTAATGAGTGTCTGCTGTTGGGTGTGGCCTGTTATGCTAATGAGTTCCTGCTGGGCTTTTTCTACAAAAAAAGCCCTGGTAAAGACCTACCAACCTCTAATAAGATGCTTTGAAGGAAGCTACTAGAGAGAAACTAGACTGGACGTGGTTTAAAGCCCAGGTGTGTGTTCATAGGTAAGGAAGCATGTCCTGCCACCTGCAACAACTTCGACGCGTCGAAGAAGTGCCACCTACCTTGCATGGAGACTTGCGAGTGCAACCCAGGCTACGTGCTGGACAGTGGCAGGTGCATCCCTAAAGACCGATGCGGCTGCATCCACCAGGGTCATCTCTATGCCCCCAACGAGCAGTTCTGGGATGACCAACGTTGTCACCGACTTTGCCTGTGCAGACCGCAAGACAGGAGAGTGATCTGCCAGGGATCCCAGTGTGGGGAGAGGTCAGTGTGCCGCGTGGACAACGGCATCAGGAGCTGCCACTCCCTGAATCACAGCACCTGCTCCACCCTGGGCCAGTTGCATTATGTCACCTTTGATGGGCTGCACTATGACTTCTACGGGACCTGTGTTTATCGCCTGGCCGAACTCTGCCACAGGAGGACGAACCTCACTCACTTCCAGGTCCTTGTGCAACATGAGCTGGAGGGCCCCCGCGATCCCTCTGCCAACAAGGTCGTCGAAGTCACTGTCTACGGGATGACGATCGTGGTCCAACGCAGCAAAGTCCTGGTGAGTGCACTGTAGCGCCTTCTGTCCGTGCCTGGAGTTGCCGGCTTCCAGGCGAGGCCGTGAGTTCTCCTGGAATTATAACTGATCTCTAGATGATTTTCTCCTGGAGAAAACGGCAGCTTTGGAGGGGCAGATTCTGGCCCGTTCTGCAGTCTCCTTTTAATCCATGTTCACCGCAGTGTCCTCCAAACAATTCTGCACTAAAATCAAGTTCAACCTTCTTTTTGTTCCGGGTTTTTGCCCCATTCTGCACTGCATCACCTCCCTTCAGTGACCAGCCCAGTTTCAGCCTGCTGTTGCCCTGAGTTATTCGGATGCTATTTTCCCATGGTGAACTTAAGTTGCCTCGATGCAAACACTGAGAAAATCCAGAGTGGCCGGCAAATGTGGAAAGGACCTCTAAGGCTGCAGTCACACACACTAAATAATCCACTTTCAATCCATTTTCAGTGCACTTTCCAATTGGATTTTACTGTGTGAACTGGCAAAATCCAGTTGGAAAGTGCATTGAAAGTGGTCTATGTAGTGTGTGTGACTGCAGATATAACACAGCGTTTAGGAAAAATGCAAGTCCCTCCCCAGATACTGCCCCCAAATTTCCAGGAATTTCCCAAGTCAGAGCGAGCAACCCCAGTTCCTTCTTTTTATAGGGTTGCCGGCAACCAGCAAAGGGGCACAGGGATGGGAGGAAATGGCACTGCACCAGCAGCGTAACATTACTTCCACCAAATACCAGATGTGATGTCATGTCATCAGCATGACATTAACATGACAGTCTAGGATTTGGGCAAATCTCTGTGGTAAGTGGGAGAACTGGTCCCCAAAGTCTTCTACCTGTCCTTATGTAAGGTCTCGGTCCTAGTCAGTCTCTCCTTAGTTCAGGAAGACTGGTTACTGTTTGGGAAGGCCGACTGCTTAGCTGGGATTGATCTATCAGCTTTAGGGGGATTAAGCTTTCTCTGGTAGATCAAGTTCAGAGCTGTGTTCCTGGTCCAGGCCTTGATGGATAAGCAGGTCAGCGCCATTGCTAGGAGACCCTTCTTTCAATTGTATCTGGCTCATAAGCTACCCCCATACCTCGTGTCTGCTGTTGTAGCCACCCTGATCCATGCTACTGTGAGCCCCAGATTGGACTACTGTCTCTCTCTGATGGCTGCCTTTGAAGACACCTTGTAAGCTTCAGTTAGTGCAGTATTTGACAGCAAGACTCCCTTCTGGGATCAGCTGCCTGGAATGTATAATTCCAGTGTATAATGTATAATTCCAGTGCTGTGTCAACCTGCGTTGCTTGCCTCTTTGCTCCCAGGCCCAATTCAAACTGCCGGTTTTCACCCTTAAACTCTTCATGTCCTTGATCCTCATACCTCTCAAACTGTATCTCCAGTATATTTTCATGCACCAGCTGTGTTCTTCAGACAGCCTTCTCCTGGGCATTTTCCACAGTGTCAAGTTTCCCCCTGCCTGCTATTCTATTTATCTGTGGCTTTCCCTCATTTCCGCAGGTGATTTCTCCCTCCCAGGAGCAAAAATGCAGTTTTCCCCCTCTTGCGGCAAAGCATGGGAATTCCTGGAAACAGGGAAGTCTGATGCTGCGGAGCAACAGGAAACAAACTGTGTTTTTGCCTGGGACTGCAAAAACATCTGCAGAAACAAGGCAAAGCAGCAGAGGAATACAAGTGCAGGCGCAGGGAAACTTGACACTGTGGAAAACATCCTGGTGGTGCCCTCACTTGGGATGCTCTGTTGACAACAGCCCAGTCATGGGTATTGTCTGTGGGAGCCTTCGCTTGTAGCATTCAGGGAGGGGTGCAAGGCTGTTCTGTTCCAGAGAGCATTTGGAGGATGGTCAACCCTTCTCAACGTCTTAACCCTGCCTAGTGGCTTTTAAGCCTGTATTGGTCGTAACTTGTTGGACATTCAGGGTTCTGTGTCCTGCAGCTTCTGCTGTTTTATTAGCTGACTTGAGCTTGCAGAGATATGGTAGGCGAGATGCCCTGCAGGTAGGGTGGCCAACCTCCAGGTGGTGGCTGGAGATCTCCCACTGTTATGACTGATTTCCAGTTCCCCTGGAGAAGGTGGCCACTTTGAAAGGTGGACTCTAGGGCATTACACCCCACTGAAGTCCCTCCCCTCCCCAAACCCTGCCTTCCTCAGGCTCCACCCCCAAAATCTCCAGGCATTTCCCAGCCTGGAGCTGGCAACCCCTACCTGCAGGGCCTCGGCTGTGTTGGGGAGTTCCAAATGGCCCGGATGGAAATGAACAAAGATTAAGGTTGCCAGGTCCCTACCTCTTGCTGACAGGGGGCTCCAGCCCGCTCTCCTGGATCTCCTTGCAAGCACACGAAGCACACAGCACCACAATGACATCACCCAGCAGTGATGTCATTGCACTAGACATGTCATGGGGGAAAACTCTAGCATTTGGCCAAAAACTATATGGTCACCAATGCTCCCGCTAAGCTGTGGAGTCTTGTGAGCAAAAATTCTACTTTGTGAGCTACTGGCATTAAAGTTGTGAGCGAGCGATTTGGCTACTGCATAAATTCGTTTGCTCTGGAGCCATCCTTCCCGAGCTAAGGCAAAAATGTGTGAGCCAGAGGCTAAGAAACTGTGAGCTAGCTCACACTAACTCAGCTTAGAGGGAACACTGATTGTCACCATAGAGTTTTTAGCCAAATGCTAGAGCGCCCCCCCCCCCCAAGACGTGCCTCCGGGTGGTGTCGTCACCCCGGGCATATCAGGCACGGTGGGGCTCTTTGTGGACGGGACTCCCCCCCATCGACCAATCAGCCAGTAGCAGATTTGGGGGTTCAAAATTGGGGAAAACCCGCCCCCATCAGGGGGGTGGTAACCCTAACACAGCTAGCCAGAAAGAATGCCAGAATGCCATCAGGGGTGTGGGGTCTGAACCTGACCTGGATCGCCCAGGCAAGCCCAATCTGTTCAGATCTCAGAAGCTAAGCAAGGCCGACCCTGGCAAGACGCTGGTGGGAGACCTCCTTGGAATACCGGGGCAGAAGGCCAGAGAAGGCTATCAAGCCACTTCTGTGAACGTCCTCCATGCCCCAGTAGGAGTCGCCAGAGATCGCCATGACTTCCAGGCACAGGCACGCATGCGCACACACACAAAAATGCCCCCCCCCAAAAATTAAAGGGTTGGCTGGTATGGCTGGGAGCTGGGCCAAGGGGTCAGGGGCCAGGTGAAAGCCCTGGGAGACAGCAGATCTGGTGCTCCATTCCACAAGTCCCAGGAAGATGAAGGAACAGCAGCTCAACATTGAAGGGGCCTGGAGATCGATGGGAAAGAGGCCAGGGGAAGGGGGTAGCGGGAAGCAGGTGGTGGGTCAAGGCCAGACTTCCAAGCCTTAGAACGGAGAAGGAGACTGGCATGAGAGAGGACCCTAAAGGAAGCCCTGGTCCGAAGAACGAGTGAGACTGAGAGGCACCAGGGAGAACAGGGCACAGAGGTGTGAAGGAGAGTGTGCACAGGGGAGAGACTAGGGAAAAGGGAGCGCCAACAGAGTACGGGCATACGCCCAGGCCAAGGAGGAATCACAGGGAATCTGTGTACATCAGATAGCCAGGGCCCTGGCCTGGGTATATGAGTGTCGCTGACAGTAAAGTATAAATATTTTAAAAATTAATAACTAAATTAAATAAGTAGGAGAAACAACTAAACTAAGAGAGCCAGCAATGGTATAGCAACTAGAGTGTCAAAGTAGGATCTGGGAGTCTCAGAGGTCATTTCGGGGGGGAACGTGGGGAAACGCAGTTCCCCCGGGTGAGGTACCGGGGGGCGGGGCACATGACGAAGCCCCGCCCCCTGCTTCCGGCAACCCCGCTTCCAGCCCTCATTCAGCCAGGAGGAGGCAGGAGAAGAGGGAGGGTAAGTTGCTTCCTCCCTGCCTCTCCCCACCCCTGCCTGCCTGGGGCCAGGGAGGGCCTTCGCGGGGCTTCCTTGCACTCCCGCCGGCC
>NW_015159871.1:52320-52495 GCF_001447785.1 Gekko japonicus
GGGCTCGGCAGTGGAGCTGCAGGGCCGGTGGCGGCGGCCAGGACCGTTGGGGGCGGGGTGTGTGGCCTTATGACACATTTCCGGTGATGTCATGGGGTGTGGCCTTATGACACACTTCCGGTGATGTCAGGGGATGTGGCATATGCTAATGAGTTATGCTAATGAGTTCCCCTAG
>NW_015159871.1:55880-56200 GCF_001447785.1 Gekko japonicus
TGGGCGAGTCCTTCTATCCCAACGGGTTCTGCAAGGAACAATGCGTTTGCCACGCGGGCGGCATCATGCAGTGCCGGACTTCCTCCTGTGGTGCTCAAGCGGAGTGTCGCGTCGTGGATGGTGTGCAGACATGCCACTCCCTCATGGCCAAGACAGGGACTTGCCATGTGTTCGGTGACCCCCACTTTCTCACCTTCGACGGCCTCACGTTCGATGTCCAGAGCAACTGCACTTATGTCTTAACACGGAGTTGCATGCACAAGCACTCCACTCCATCCTTTGCTGTCAACGTGGAGAATGAGAGGCGGTCCAGGGGCAAG
>NW_015159871.1:56534-57238 GCF_001447785.1 Gekko japonicus
AGGAGATTGTAAACTGAGACTCCCTTGGGTAGTGAAGGGCTGGGTATAAATCCATTCTCCTCCTCCTGGTCCTGCTCCTCCTCCTCCTCCTCTTTGAATAGTTGTAGCCAATAGGTGAGTCATGGTGGAATTTTTACACAGATGATGGGCACTTTCACACACACTAAATAACGCACTTCCATCCACTTTCAGTCCACTTTGCAACTGGGTTTTGCTGCGCAAAATGTCAAAATCCACTGGCAAACAGTCGCCAGAGCGGATTGAAACTGGATTATTTAGCATGTGTGAAAGCGTTGCACATGTAGAGTGTCAGGGTGTTGTACGGATAGTGCTGAACTTGGACTGGGGGTGGGGTTCAGGCTTTGAATCCCCTCTGGGGTCTTTCAGTTCAACCTACTTTGACACCCAGCATGGCGTTATCTGTTAGAGTGCTGGAATAGGTTCTGGGAGGGCCGGGTTCAAATCTCCACTCTGCCATGTCAACTTGCAGAATGGTCTTGGGCCAGTCACACATCTTCAGCCTAACTTGCCTCGCCATGTTGTTGTGAGGATAGGACAGTTGAGAAGCAAATTATGTGAGCTTCTTCGGGTCCCTCATTGGGGGGAAAGGCAGGGTATAAATGACACTTCTGCTGGTCCAGCAGCAAAGAATGGGTGCTAAAATTTCCCTCTATGGTTTCTTTGATTAGTGACTGGTTGCCCAT
>NW_015159872.1:0-18695 GCF_001447785.1 Gekko japonicus
TTGTGAGCGAGCGAGTTGGCTACTGCAGAGATTCATTTGCTCTGGAGCCAGCATTCCTGAGCTAAGACAAAATTCTGTGAGCTGGAGGCTAAAAGACTGTGAGCTAGCTCATGCTAACTCAGCTTAGAGGGAACTCTGGGTGGGACATAGAAGCATAGAGCTGGAAGGGAACCCAAGGGTCATCCAGTCCAACCCTCTGCACCATGCAGGAAATTCACAACTACCTCCCGCCCCACTGCCCCACTGATCCCTGCTCTATGCCCAGAGGAAGGCCTGGAGGAAAATTCTTTCCTGACCCCAAAGCGGTGTCAGGATCGGCCCTTGCCCAGTTCACTGGGTCGTCATGTTTGTAACCAGGGGTCATTTCCTACAGGAGCGCACAGGAGCAGAGCTCCGGCAGTAAAGAGCTCAGGGGGCGGGCACATGCAAGAAGCCCCGTCCCCTGCTCCCAGCAGCCCCGGGCCACAAGGAGCAAGAAGCAGCCAGGCAAGTTGCAGTGGGTGTTGCCTTCTGATGTCAGGGGGTGTGGCATATTCAAATAAGGTATGCCAATGAGTTATGCTAATGAGCTCCTGCACCTCTTTTTCTACGAAATGACCCCTGTTTGTAACTATGGCTCTCTGATGTACATAGCTATGGTCTGTTATGTTCCGTTATTGCTTTGCCTGCTGTTTCCTTTTCCGCTTGTAGTTCCCAAGGTTCCAGTTAGCACCTGCTGGCATTGTGTCAATCGGTCTGGAAGGTCCTCCTCTGACATTCTTGCATGAGGGCTGATTGAGACATGTCTGTGTGAACTTTAGACTAGCTGCGCCTGAAACACCGTGAAAGAGAAACTCCTCTGTGTTGGACAGAGAGAACCTTCGCTGTTGTCATCTTGGTGCTTGGGGGGCGGTCAACAGTGAGACGGCTTCTAGTGTCCTGGCCCCACTGCTGGACCTCCTGATGGCACTGGTATTTCTGGCCACTGTGTGACACAGAGTGTTGGACTGGATGGGCCTTTGGCCTGATCCAACACTGGCGTCTCTTATGTTCTTATGTTCCATGTTCTCATGGCCTTCGAGAGAGACTTCTAAGATAACATTCTCACTGTTTTAATTGAACTGTATTAACCTGTCTATGCACCATGTAATCTTGACATATGAATGAAGGCTGGACCAAAGGTTTCGTAGTTCTTTACTTTGTAATAATCTTTAGTTCTGTCAAAGAGTTTGACTTTACAGCAACTTTCCTGATTTCACAATAAAGCTTGTAAAAGGAATTATTGCGTTATTTCTGAGACTGACAAGCGGTGATTGGCATTACCCTGGGCATATAAGAAATAGCCACAAGAGCTGAGCACTGTCTCCCAGTTCTCTCAGAACTCTCTCAGCCCCGCCTACCTCCCAAGGTGCCTGTTGTGGGGAGAAGAAGGAAAGGCAATTGTAAGCTGCTCCAAGACTCCTTCGGGTAGTGAAAGCAGAGTACAAAAAACAACTTCTTCTTCCAGAATAAGAAAAACTTACATTTGCTCCAGAAGGCCTATAAGAAACAGCATCAGCCTCACCTACAGGATGGGGGGGATTTCATATCTGGGAGCAGCAGCTCAAAGAGCTCTCAGTGGTCTAACCTTAGATATGATCACTCTCCAGAGGACGGCACTGTTCCTTGGCCTTGAGTCTGCCAAAATGATTTCCTACTTTGATCTGGCCAAAACCTGACTTCAAAGACCTTGGCCACTCAGCACATAGGCTCAGGTAATACTACCTCAGAAGTAATAAGAGGCAGCTCTGTGTATGCAAAACCTCCCCCGCCCATCACTCATAATCAGGACCAAGCCCCCACACCTCTGGTACTGTCATGCTTCTTCTTGGTCAGCATATAGCATGGCTTGCCATGAAGCTTGCATTCCAGCACTTCACTTATTATCTTTCAGAAGTCTTGTTGCTGAGTTACACGGAAAGGACAAAGCCTTGCCTCAAAAACAAAACAAAAAAAAGAGCTTCAAGGAAAAAGTGACGCAGCAGCCCTATTTCCACACCACTTCAATCATCCCCAAGATAAAGCCTCTTAAACACACAAAATTGCAGGAGCGATTTTATCAAAATGTTAAATGCAGCCCGAATGAAGAGCGTTGCGCGCCCAGGGGAGCATCGACTGCCAAGCGTGGCGTGGGTGCGTGCCGGGCTGGAGCTCTTGGATTAACACAGCTCTTTACGGTCTGAGCCAAAAAGCTCTGAGACACACAAGGCTTCCTGTCCTGACACGCTTTTCTTGGCGAAAGGCCGTGGAAAACTATGACATTTCTGAGGCTCACTCTGTTGCTTCGGCACCAACACCTTCCCCACTCTGAAATGAACTCTGTTTAGAATTGCCAAGGTCTGGCTGGTACCCAGAACACAACTCATTGACTACACACCTCTACCACCCAGCACTACCATACAACCCGCCTTGTACAACTTCTCGTTCACTTCCAGAAGCAAAACAATGTGGAGCTTGTCAAGAAAGAAAGTCGCTGACAATGGAGAAAGGACCTTGGAAGAAGTAACACGTCCATTAGTACAAGAGAGACTGGTAGAGATCACAACCTCCTTACCTTATCAAAGGGGAAGGTGAGAAGGTGACTCTTGCAGGGCCGGTGACATCTGCGACAGCTCATTAAACTTGCAGATCGAGCTGCAAATGAGGCCGAAGAGGTGACTGAAGAGGAAGGGAGCGCCTCCGTCACACTGCGGACTCATCCCCACCACAGCACTTTCTGCAATAATTCCGGAGGAGAAGCCCTGTCAGTCTGTGGCAGAAGTAGAAACGAGGCAGCTCACAGCCCCTTAAAAATTAACAAGGTTTTATTCCGCCGGCAGCTGCCATTGATTAATGCCGGCTTTTGCCACCCCAATCCACAGAAAGCTTCTGATGGAATGAAATCCTGCTAAATGTTCAGAGACCGCTGGACTCCTGTTGATCTGTTTACAGTACACCAGTGAAACCAAACTGAGAGCCAGTTTGGTGAAGTAGTTAAGAGTGCGGACTCTAATCTGGGAGAACCGGGGTTGATTCTCCCCACTCCTCCACTTGTACCTGCTGGATGACCTTGGGTCAGTCACAAAGTTCTCTCAGAGCTGTTCTCTCAAGAGCAGTCCTTGAAAGAGCTCTCTCAGCCCCACCTACCTCACAGGGTGTCTGTTGTGGGGAGGGGAAGGGAAAGGAGATTGTGAGCCGCTCTGAGACTCCTTCGGGTAGTGAAGGGCGGGGTACCAATCCAATCTCTTCTCTTTTTCTTCATTGTGTGTGCGCATGTGTAGACGGGACAACCCCCAAGCAAACTGTGCCTAGCTCAGAATCACATGCACTTCTGTGAAGAGTTTGGGCCGCCTTCCGACCCCTGGTCTCTACCCTTAGTTGAACCCGAGACACTTCTTCTGGAGGCGCCGGGGATGCCGGCACCGCCGCCCCCGGCACGTCTCCCAGCCAGCTTGCCTCCGAGGGCTCCCGGAGTAGAAGCCGCAGCAGTCCCTGAACCTCGCTGCTCTACCCGCACCAGGAAGTTACCAGCCCACCTGCAGGACTTTGTCTGTGGGTGCATTGCGGACCAAGGGGGAAAGGGTGTAATGTATCCAGTCCAGACAAGTCCAGAGACAAACGTCGAGCTTCGCTCCAAGAGACAATGGACTATGCGGATCCTAGCCCGCTCCAATCAGGGGGCTAGGTTCCCGGCCAATCCAGAGTCTTGCAGGCGGGGCCGTAGCCCGCGGTGGGGCTTTGGGGGCTGAGCCCCCATCACATACCCCAAAGCCCCACCATGTGCCCTAAAGCCCCCACCCCACTGCCTCCCTAAGCTGTGCCCTCTTGGGCCGCTGCCAGCCCCATAGCCGGCTTGAAGCCCTTCTTTCCTTCCTGAGGAGGGAGCCTGGGGCACATGGGGCCACTGCACTGCAATGCCTCCCTTCTTCCTCCCTGCCGACTGCGGCGGGGAAAATGTTGCGGGGGGCGGGGAGGGCATCGGTGTTTGGCCTGCGGAGCAGAGCCAGGTCAGGTGCGGCACCTGCCGAGAGAGCAAAACTGACCAGCTTCAGGCAAACGGCGGAAGGCGGCCCAGAATGCTGCTGGCAGGCCGCTTGCACGTCCACCCCAATCGGTGGGGAAAGTAGCGGTTAAGGTCTGAATCTGAATCCCCTTTCTCCCTCTTCCCAGAATGGCCTTCCCTTGGTGGGGGGTGGGTAGGGGAGCCTGCAGCTCCCCCCCCCAAGAAGTATCTGGCCTTTTGGGGTAAGCCGCCTTCCTTCCTTGAGCAGGCCGGCACGAAGCAGGGGAGGGTGAGGGAGTGTGTGTGGAGGAGTAGTAGCTTCTTTTAATTTAATTTCATTTCGTTTCATTAGAGACCCACCTGGCACCCTGGAGCTGCTCCAGGAAAAAATTCCTGTCTATAGGGCTGCTTGCAGGCTGAACAGAGACGAGAACTGCTAGGAGCAGGCCCGTAGCCACCATGGGGCATTTAGGGGCGGTGCCCCCTCACTCATGGCCCATGCCCCACAACTCCCACTGTGGAAGTTGTGCCAGCAGATAAGGAAAGACCCTTCTTTTCTTCACTTGCCTGCCAATGGGATCTCTCTCTCTCTCTCTCTTTCTTCCCCCCTGTCACCCCCAGATTTTCCAGTGCCCCACCACCCAAAATTTTCTGGCTATGCCCCTGGCTAGGAGCCAGTTGGGCAGTTTGAATTTGGGGACGTGACCCAGTTCACAGAGTTGCTAATTCCGGGTTGGGAAGTACCTGGAGACTTTGGGGGTGGAGCCTGGGGAGGGCAGGGTTTGGGAAGGGGAGGGGCCTCAGCAGATCACAATGCCATCGAGTCCACCCTCCAAAGCAGCCATTTTCTCCAGGGTGACTGATCTTTGTCAAGTGGAGCTCAATTGTAATTCCGGGAGTCCTCCAGGTCCCACCTGGAGATCGGTAACCCCACTGTGGTATCCTCACTTATAGGGGAGACTGTTTTACCTTTAAAACACTCTCTGTGTACCTAAACTTAGTAGATTTCTTCTGCCACCAGGAATTAAAAAATCCAAATCTCTCTTTTGGTAGAATGACCCAGGGTCTGGGCACTTCAGAGGACTATGTGGCCCTGAGGAAGGACTATTCTGATTTCTGGGATAAGTTTAAGCAAAAATTGATTTATTTAATCAAGAAGAAAATAGGTTTCTGGTTAATTTGAACTGTTGCTGATGAAAGAAACTTGTAAATATAACTGGCAAACCTTGGTGTCACAAACAGTCTCTCAAACTCCCAAAGCTCCACTCTGACAGGCGTAGACACTCAGTCTAATCTCTCTCTCTCATCTATATAGCCACACAGGCTGAACTCTTTGTTTTATTCACACAGAATAGACTCAAAACTCATATTCACACCTGTTGCTGATGAAATAAACTTGTAAATATAACTGGCAAAGCCTGGTGTCACAGTCTCTCAAACTCCCAAAGCTCCACTCTGACAGGCGTAGACACTCAGTCTAATCTCTCTCTCTCATCTATATAGCCACACAGGCTGAACTCTTTGTTTTATTCACACAGAATAGACTCAAAACTCATATTCACACAGACTAAACTGTTTGTCTTATTCACACAGAATAGACTCAAAAACTCCCATAGTCACACAGACAATCCTCTCTCTTCAAACTTCACACACAGATTCACCTCATAGACACCCCTCCTCCCACACTCTCAGTCATCAGCCAATCACATCACGCTTGTCTCTATCACTCTTATAATACTGCAGTCAAACTAAACATTTAAAGAAACACACACACCAAAACATGAAATCATTACACCCACCAATTCATGTATTCAGCCTGTTTGGTGCAGTGGTTAAGTGCGCGGACTCTAACCGGGGAGAACCGGGTTTGATTTCCCACTCCTCCACTTGCAGCTGCTGGATGACCTCGGGAAAGCCATAGTTCTGTCAGAGCTGTTCTTGAAAAAGAGCTGTTTCTGTCAAGAGCTCTCTCAGCCCCACCTACCTCCCAGGGTGTCTGTGGTGGGGAGGGGAAGGGAAAGGAGTCTGTAAGCCGCTCTGAGATTCCGAGTGAAGGGCAGGGTATAAATCCAATCTCCTCCTCCTGCTCCTCCTTCTCCTGTAATGCAATGTCATGTAAACTTATAGGTTAACTTATAGGTTGCAGAACCAGTGTTTCTGGTTCTGAATGTTACCATCTCTGAGCTCAGGTGTTAAGCTCCAGCAGCTCCTACCAGACCGGGTGCAGGTAACCAGGTGCTTTGCAGAACCCTGCCCTTTACAGTGACCTCTGAATCCCACAGCCTTTCAGTCACTCCCCAGGAGAGCGGGATTTGTTTTTAACCTGGCATTTAACTCTGACCTTGAATCGATTTATCTCTCTTAAAGCGTTTCATTTTTTCCGCCTGACAGGGAGTTGGGATGATGAAAAATTGACACCCTATAATAGGCGAGAACTGCCTGTGGCTCGTCTCCCCCCCCCAAGCCCCCCTGCTTGGCATGGAATCGAATGTTTTGCCCGACGCCGGGTCCTCAAGCAAATGCTGCACGCGCCCCCCAGATTCGTACCGGTGCATTAACATTCTTCCCCAATTTTGTTGCACCGTCTGGCCGTTTGGAAAATATGGCCGGAGGGTAATGGAAGTCAAACTGTTTTTATTTGTTCTCGCTATAAAACTGATATCTCCATATTAAGTTTGCAAGGCAATATCAATTTATGTGGCGCAATAAAGTTGATGGTGGATTTCACAACCTTGTTAAGCGGTTCTTTTTAGAGCACTGGAACACGCTGCCAGAAAGGTATACACAGAGGCCCAGCGGTTACGCAACCACACCCTCTTGGCAGAAAGAGGGCAGGAAAAGCTTCGTTTTCCATGGAAACACAAAGCTGGGAAAGATGTCTAGGGGGCTGCCTTGGGAGGTGGTGGGCTCCCCCTCCCTGGCAGTCTTCAAGCAGCAGCTGGACAGATACTTGTCAGGGATGCTCTAGGCCAGGGGTGTCGAATTCATTTGTTACAAGGGCCGGATCTGACGTAAATGAGACCTTGTTGGGCAGGCCTATGTGAAGAAGAAGAGACGAGAAGAGATTGGATTTAGAACGGATAAAAGGAAGTACTTCTTCACCCAAAGAGTGATTAACACTTGGAATTCACTGCCACAGGAAGTGGTGGCAGCTACAAGCATGGACGGCTTCAAAAGGGAATTAGATAAGCATATGGAGCAGAGGTCCATCAGTGGCTCTTAGCCACAAGGTATAGATAGGGACTCTGGGGCAAGTGATGCTCTGTCTTCTTGGTGCTTGGGGGGGGGGGTCAACAGTGGGAGGGCTTCTAATGTCCTGGCCCCACTGGTGGACCTTCTGATGGCACTGGTATTTCTGGCCACTGTGTGATACAGAGTGTTGGACTGGATGGGCCTTTGGCCTGATCCAACATTGGCATCTCTTTTGTTCTTATGTTCTTACTCCACCCTTCACCACCGAAAGGTGTCTCAGAGTGGCTTACAATCTCCTTTCCCTTCCCCTCCCCATCACAGACACCCTGTGAGGCAGGTGGGGCTGAGAGAGCTCAGACAGAAATGGCTCTTTTTCAAGGACAGCTCTTGTCAGTACTACGGCTTGCCCAAGGTCATCCAGGCAGGTGCAAGTGGAGGAGTGGGGAATCAAACCCGGTTCTCCCAGACGAGGTTAGACTCCGCGCACTTCACCACGACACCAAACGGTGTGCCATAAAATGTAATGCCGGGTAGCAGAGAGATAAACTTTATAAAGGACACAAACACAAAGGTTTTTTTTAAAAAACTTAAAATAAAAACATGCTCGACACATGAGCACTCTTACAATATTTTGTTTATTTAACAGTGTCTGAGAACTGACACCTCTTGCTCTGAATTACTGACCCTTCTATTGTTCCTTTATTTTGGGGACCCAGATCTGACCCTGGAAACTGTATCCTCCATGTCATGCATCAGTTGGTATTTTTTCTTCACTACATACACATGTTGAGCCAGCAATTCATGTCCTGGTGGGCACTCGAGTGAGTGACAATCTGAGGGGGGAGGAATGGAAGAGGAGGGGGGTCAAAGGTTGGGACGGCACCTCCATACGCAAAGCCTGTGTAAGGCAGAAAGCCACTTGCTTCGGGTTCACACTGGGGGCAGCTGCACCTTTTGGTGCAGTTTGGGGTTAGCGGTTAAGAGCACAGACTCTAATCTGGGAGAACTGGGCTCGATTCCCCACTCCTCCACATGCAGCTGCTGAGTGACCTCAGGTCAGTCACAAGTTCTTTTGGAGCTGTTCTCTCGAGAGCAGTCCTCGAAAGAGCTCTCTCAGCCCCACCTACCTCACAGGGTGTCTGTCGTGGTGAGAGGAAGGGAAGGAGATTGTAAACTGCTCTGAGATTCTGAGTGAAGGGCAGGGTATAAATCCAATCTCTCCCCCCTCCTCTTCTTTTGCTGCTGCTGCATGATGTTTATTGGTTTCTCAAAAACATCTGGTTTGCCCCTATTTATTTACTTCTCGTATGGCAGAGTTACACACAGGAAGCGTATCATAATATAAAATACGTAACCCAGTTGATACAATGGGTACGCAGACCAATTGAGTAATCTCCTTAAATACTAATACCTAACTTTTCAATCCAGTCACACAATGCTGAACTAGATGGGTGCCAAAGTCATCGTTCAACCAGGGTACCAAAAAGCCTTGGGCGGACCCTGGATTGGTCACCATGCCAAGTAAACCCGGACCTCTGGGTTACCATACTGAAAAGTCCAGGAAGCGCTGCCTTAGAAACCAACAAGATTTTTGAGGTATAAACTCACGAGATTCGCAGCACCCTGTATCTGATGAAGGGAGCTTTGCCTCTCTCGAAAGCCTCTACCCTGACGGTCTTCTTGGTCCTGAAGGTGCTCCCAAACTCAAATCTTTCTTCTTTTCCCTCATAAGGAAAGCGAAATGCTTCCTTTGGCCTCCCTTGAAACGATTATCTGTCTGCGGCAAGGTTCCCAGAGGCAGTGGGGCTGCTGGCTCCTCAGGCCAGACTCCCTTTTGCACACAGCCAGGAAGTCACAGGTGCGGACCACATGAGCAGGTGAGGGCGATGGAGAGCCTCCTATCTCTGGCTGCCAAGCGATGCTCGGGAGGAGCAGCCGAGGCAGCTGGGTTTGCCTGCTTTGGGTTGCAAGAGACTTTTGCAGGCGAATATTGTGAAAGGGCCCGGCCGGGTGTCAATCTCACCACATACGAAGCTTCGAAGAAGAAGAAGAAGAAAGATTGGATTTATACCCCGCCCTTCACTCGGAGTCTCAGAGTGGTTTACAAACTCCTTCCCTTCTCCTCCCCGCAACAGACATTCCGTGAGGTAGGTGGGGCTGAGAGAGCTCTCTTGAGAACTGCTCTTGAGAGAACAGCTCTGAGAGAACTTGGGACTGACCCAAGGTCATCTAGCTGGTTGCATGTGGAGGAGTGGGGAATTAAACCTGGTTCTCCAGATTAGAGTCCACTGCTTGTAACCACAACACCAAACTGGTTTTCAGAGGGGGGGACTGTGCCCCCACTTCGTCTCCCTAGCGGACGATGTCCATAAAAACAAAAGAAGAGGAGTAGAGGAGGTTGGATTCATACCCCGCCCTTCACTACCCAAAGGAGCCCCAGAGCGGCTTACAGACGCCTTTCCCTTCCCCTCCCCACAACAGACACCCTGTGAGGTAGGTGGGGCTGAGAGAGCTCTGACAGAAACGGCTCTTTTTCAAGAACAGCTGTGCCAGAACTATGGCTTGCCCAAGGTCATCCAGCCAGGTGTGAGTGGAGGAGTGGGGAATCAAACCCGGTTCTCCCAGATTAGAGTCCACGCACTTAACCACGACACCAAACTGGCTCAAAGGCAAAGGAACTCCGGGGAATGTGATGCCTTGTCAGTTTGGACCCCCTCGCTGCTTTCACTCCAACTGCCCCTGAGACCTGCACTGCCTCCCCCAGGGGGAAAGGGGCGACGTCTCGGTAAGTCGCCAGGTTTCCCGTGAAGGTTGACCCTCTGACCTTCTGAGCCCGGAGCTTTCCTTCTGAGCCGCCAAGATGGCCCAGAAGTTAAGCCTGACGAGAATCCACCTGAGCTTTGCAGGGAGAGATCCAGCGAGCCGAAGACAAGCGCTGCAGAAATCCCGATGACCTAAAGAGCCAAAGAGCTTCTCACGTCCTCCCCTACAATCTAAAAGGATCTAGCTGTATCACGGAGGGCAAGGGGTCAGCACTCTGCGAGCATCAAATCCCCCCCCATAACTTCCTCCCTGCCGTCCTCTGCCCTGCTGTCTCCTTCTTCACCCCCCCCCCCGTTCCTGCTCCCTGGGTGGAGACAGACAACCAGTAACTATTTCAGAACTGCCTTTTATTTTTATTTATTTATTATTTGCATTTATACCCAGCAGGCTGAGGGCCGTTGTTGTTCAGTCGCACAGCCGAGTCTGACCCTCCGCGGCCCCATGGACCACATCACGCCAGGCCCTCCTATCTTCCGTCGTGCTCCGGAGTTTGCTTAATTTCAATGACACTGTCTCACCATCTCATCCTTTGCCGGCCCCTTCTTCTTTGGCCTTCAGCCTTTCCCATCTTGCAGTTATCACGCCAGGCCCTCCTGTCTTCCGTTGTGCTCCGGAGTTTGCTTAATTTCGACGACACTGTCTCACCATCTCATCCTCTGCCGCCCCTTCTTCTTTGGCCTTCAGTCTTTCCCATCTTGCAGTTGAAATACTGGTCCAGTATTGCAAGACTAGATCGAATGGGTGGAAATTACAAGGGTGTCGTTACCGGCTAAATATCAAAAGGAAAAACTTCCTGACTGTCAGAGTGGTTGAGCAGTGGAACAGACTGCCTCGGGAGGTGGTGGATGCTCCTTCACTGGACGTCTTCAAGCGGAGGCTGGACAGCCATCTTTCGGGTGTGTTGTAGGTCTATCTTTCGGCTACGCCCCTGCAGAGTGCAGGGGGTTGGACTAGATGACCTGCAAGATCCCTTCCCATTCTAGCATTCTAATGGATGGAAATGACAAGGGAGTCGATACTGGTTAAATATCAGGAGAAACTTCCTGACTGTCAGAGTGGTTGAGCAGTGGAACAGTCTGCCTCGGGAGGTGGTGGAGGCTCCTTCACTGGACGCTTTCAAGCGGAGGCTGGACGACCATCTTTCAGGTATGTTGTGGGGCTCTCTTTCGGCTATGCTCCTGCAGAGTGCAGGGGGTTGGACTAGATGACCTGCAAGGTCCCTTCCAGCTCTAACATTCTATGATTCTATGATAAATTGAAATAAATACATTGAAATAAATACAATTTCAGTTAAAAACATTAAACATTAAAACACGATAAAACATTATAACAATTAAAACAAAGGGTACAGCTTGGAAGAGCATCAGTTGGGGGCGCCTGCTCCCTC
Source organism: Gekko japonicus (assembly GCF_001447785.1). Lineage (NCBI taxonomy): Eukaryota > Metazoa > Chordata > Lepidosauria > Squamata > Gekkonidae > Gekko > Gekko japonicus. The sequence continues at coordinate 11,403 of NW_015159872.1, forward strand.
AACCAAAGGACTGGTGGAAGAGCTCCATCTTGCAGGCCCTGCGGAATTGAAGGAGATCCCGTGGGGCCTTGGTCTCAATAGGGAGCGTGTTCCACCAGGCTGGGGCCAGGACAGAGAAAGCCCTGGCCCTGGTCGAGGCAAGGCGGGCGTCCTTCGGGCCAGGGACCACCAGGAGGTGTTGATCTTTCGAGCGTAATGCTCTTCGAGGTGTATATGGGAAGAGGCGGTCCCTCAGATATGTTGGTCTCAGGCCGCATAAGGCTCTGGAGGTCAAATAACACTCTTCGAGGTGTATATGGGAAGAGGTGGTCCCTCAGATATGTTGGTCCCAGGCCGCATAAGGCTCTGGAGGTCAAAACCAGCATCTCGAAGTGAATCCGGTCCTCAACTGGCAACCAATGCAGTTGGCAGAGCTAGAATCTGGTCCAGTATTGCCTGGCACCGGCTAGTGGCAGCTGGGTCAGATCCTGCCCTGCCTTGATACTGGGGCTGGTGCTTGAACTCTGGAGACTCCAGGGACTGAAAAGAGACCCAGAAGTGACACCTCAATGTCAGCGGCAGTCTAAGAAATTACCAGATCATTGTGGTTTTCACCAGAAACAGGGGTCATTTCCTGCCGGAGCGCACAGGAGCGGAGCTCCGGCAGTAAAGAGCCCAGGGGGCGGGCACATGCAAGAAGCCCCACCCCCTGCTCCCAGCAGCCCTCAGTTAGAGCAAGAAGCAGCCAGGTAAGTTGCAGAGATCCCCCCTGGCCTCCTGGCCCAAAACAGTCCAGTGACACCTTTAAGGCCAAGTTTTATTCAGATACAAGCTCTCCCTCCTCTGCGAGGGCAGATCTGCACGTTCCCCTCCCAAATAGCTGGCAATCCGGAACAGTCCAGTGGCACCTTTAAGGCCAAGTTTTATTCAGGCACAAGCTCTCCTTCCTCTGCGTGGACAGATCTGCACGTCCCCCCCCCAATAGCTAGCAATCCAAAACAGTCCAGTGGCACCTTTAAGACCAAGTCTTATTCAGGTACGAGCTCTCCCTCCTCTGCGAGAACAGTTCTGCATGTTCCCCCCCCTCCAATAGCTGGCAATCCAAAACAGTCCAGTGGAGCCTGAGTGGTGGGTGTTGCCTTCTGACACACTTCCGGTGATGTCAGGGGGTGTGGCATATGCAAATAAGGTATGCTAATGACTTATGCGAATGAGCTCCTGTACCTGTTTTTCTACGAAATGACCCGACCATAAAGGTTCGGGAAATTCCTAGATCGTCTTGCACAGCATGGACCTTGTGATGGCTGTCCATCGTAGCATGCAACCTGGCAGTCCTATGCAAAGTTGCCAACCTTCGGGGGCAGGGGCTAGAGTTCTCCCAGAATTAAAACTGATCTCCAGCATACAGAGATCCGTTCCCCTGGAGCAAATGGCAACCTCAGAGGGCAGGCTCTGGCATACCATCGATTCCAGGTGAAATCCCTCTCCAAATTTCCCCCTCCATAAGCACCATCCCCAAATTTCCAGGAATTCCCCAGGCCAGAGTTGGCAACCCTAAGCATTGTAAGGGACCATGGGGTCCATCTCTAGGTGCTTGAAATGTCTAAGGTTCTCAGCTGACCCCCCTAAAGGTAAAGGTAAAGGTTCCCTTACTCGAAAGCCAGTCGAGTCCGACTCTAGGGTTGCGGTGCTCATCTCCGTTTCAAAGCCGAAGAGCCAGCGCTGTCCGAAGATGTTTCCATGGTCATGTTGCTGGCATGACTAAGCACCAAGGCTCACGGAACGCTGTTACCTTCCCACCGAAGTGGTACCTATTTATCTACTTGCAATGTCTTGCTTTCGAACTGCTAGGTTGGCAGGAGCTGGAACTAGAGACGGGAGCTCACTCCATCAAGCGGCAACTCAGGTCTTGAACTGCTGAACTACTGACTTTCCACAGCCTGCAGTTCAGCGTCTTAACCATTTGAGCCACCGCAGCTCCATACTGTCCGTCTTCTAGCTTGCCAGGAGGACTACAGCAAGTCCTAATTCCTTTCGTTTGGGATCCTCCGTCGTTTGGTGTAGAGCCAGTTTGGTGTAGTGGTTAAGTGCGCGGACTCTAATTCGGGAGAACTGGGTTTGATTCCCCACTCCTCCACTTGCACCTGGCTGGATGACCTTGGGCAAGCCATAGCTCTGGCACAGCTGTTCTTGAAAAAGAGCAGTTTCTGTCAAGAGCTCTCTCAGCCCCACCTACCTTACAGGGTGTCTGTTGTGGGGAGGGGAAGGGGAAGGAGTTTGTAAGCCGCTCTGAGACGCCTTTGGGTAGTGAAGGGCGGGGTATAAATCCGATCTCTTCTTCTTCTTCTTCTTCTCTGCAGCACACGGTTGGTGCCAAAGACATTGCTTCAGACTTCCCATTATCCCTGGTCCCAGGGGCTCACGATTATCTCGTGACGAGAGAACACTGGAAACGGAAAGACATATGCAAAGAGCATGCAAAATGGAACGATTCAAGAGCGCTTTTTGCACAGGTAAATAGGAGCAGACTGTAAGGAAAGGGTCGGCAAGCTGAACTGGTCGAGGGATGGGGAACTCTGGCCGACATGAAAGCGGCGCTGCCTCTTGCCGCCGAGTCTGCTCCACACCATGTTTAAAAGCCCGTGCTTTGTTTCAGATCTGCTGGAGTTTTCTGTTTGTGTTCAGATTTCTGTTCCAGACCCTATTATACTGTCCACTGGGTGTTCCATCCTGTTTATTGTACTTGACTTACCCTATGCCGTCCGCCTTGAATCTCAGCAAACTGGGAGATTATAAATAACCAAACAACAGCCACAATAGTTACAAATGTAAGAGCCGAGGAAACAGGGCCCCAGAGAGACCAGGCTGGTCTAGCTGGCATGTATTTACATGTCCTTCAATCAGTATCTATCCTCTCAAAGCACCACCATAACCTTAGAAAAACTGATTGGTTTACCATAGGAAAAGGAGTACAACAAGGATGTATATTGTCACCCAGCTTATTTAATTTATATGCAGAGTACCTCAGGCAAAATACCAGTCTGGATGAATCACAAGTCAGAATTAAGATTGCCGGGGAAAACATCAACAACCTCAGATATGCAGACGATACCACTCTAATGGCAGAAAGTTCAGAGGACCTAAAGAGCCTCTTGCAATGAGTGAAAGAGGAGAGCGAAAAGTTGGCTTGAAACTCAGCATCAAAAAAACTAAGATCATGGCATCCGGCCCCATTGCTCCTTGGCAAATAGAAGGGGAAGTCATGGAAGCAGTGACAGACTTCATGTTCCTGGGATCCAAGATCACTGCAAACGGAGACTCCAGCCATTAAATTAAAAGACGCCAGCTTCTTGGGAGGAAAGCGACGGCAAACCTAGACAGCATAATAAAAAGTAGAGACATCAGCCTGCCAACAAAAGTCCGTATGGTCAAAGCAATGGTATTCCCAGTGGTAACGTATGGCTGCAAGAATTGGACCATAAGGAAGGCCAAGCGCAGAAGAATAGATGCGTCTGAATTATGGTGCTGGAGAAGACTCTTGAGAGTCCCCTGGACTGCAGGGAGATCAAATCAGTCAATCCTAAAGGAAATCAACCCTGACAGTTCCCTGGAAGGCCAGATCCTGAAGCTGGAGCTCAAGTACTTTGGCCACCCAATGAGAAGGGAGCACTCACTGGAGAAGACCCTGATGCTGGGAAAGACTGAAGGTCAAAGAAGAAGGGGACGGCAAAGGATGAGAAGGTTAGACAGTGTTATTGGTGCAACGAACATGAAATTGAGCAAACTCTGGAGGACAGCGGAAGACAGGAAGAACATCTCTCAAACAGAATAAAGCTTATGTGTTCTTCTCCATTACTTATGCAATGAAATAGGTGAAACTATTGAACTCCATGTTAATTGGGCAGCTTTTCCATTGAAGTGCAATTTTTCATACATCATCAGCTTATAGACTCTTGGTTAGAAGAAGACGTTTGTCGAAACGGCATCGCATTCCGGAGACCACCGTCCCGTCGTTGTCATCTTCTATCTTTATGTATCTGAACTTACACATTTGCATGTATTATTCTCACTTTTGTACATTTCATATTTATAACTTTATGCTTTTCGTTAAAGAAACACTGAGTGCACTGTGTACAGTTCTTGTGGTTCCATTTTTGCAAGTCTATGGACTGTGACCATATTTGTTTTTGTGGCCACTATGGGAGATAGGCTGCTGGACTAGATGGACCCTCACTGGTCTGATCCAGCAGGGCTCTTCTGATGTTCTTGGCCTCTCTGCCCTTTTGTTGGCCCTCCAGAGGAACTACTTGGCCACTGTGTGAGACAGGTTGCTGGACTAGATGGACCCTCACTGGTCTGATCCAGCAGGGCACTTCTGATGTTCTTAACCCGAGCTATTAACTTAACAAAAGACAGGAGAAAAGTTCAACTTCTCCCCTGACGCAACGCAACACCACGCACAGTATCAGTGTCGAGACAACTGGCCATACTAGCCAAACCTGTAATTAAGGCGCATCAGGCAATCTGGCTCGGGGGTAATCTCTGGGAACAGGGTGAGGTCCATGGCTGCCGCACAGGCCGGCTTCCCCTCTCCTTCCCGCGGCTCCCCTCCTTATCTCTCTGAACACTCAAAGCCATTTAGACTGGCAGGTGCAGACACAGAAGCGGATTTTCATCTCCCCTCGCCTTGTTCTTTATGTTGGAGATTTTCCATGGCAATTTGCGCCAAGTTCCCATAAAACTTCTGGCCAAACGAGCCGGTGTGCCGAGGGGTGGGCCAGCGTGTCTCCTGGATGCTATTTATAACCCAGATGCCATTTTAGAGATAAGCCGGGGGAATTTAAGCAGGATTTAAGCTAAGCAGTTATCTGTGACCGGCGGACACGGCGCGCATTACATTAGATTTAGCGGGGAACGAGATGGGAGGGAATTAAAAAACAAACCCGCTCAAAAGGATACCTGTTGCCAAAGCAACCATCCAGAAACACAGGCGCGCTTGTGTCACCGCTAGGGCTGTGGCGAACAGCTGCGATGCGCCCCCTCCCGCGTGCCGCCGAAGTCCCCGGAGAAGCAGGAGTGTAAATATGTCTTCAATCTCCATTTGCAAGAGAGAAACTGATGTGTCCGTTCGATGTGCTGAACAGGCACTGTAATTCTGGACGGATCCTTTTTGCCTCGTTCCATGTGTATTTTCTCCTCTTTGCTAGGAACAGCTGCAGCCTCTGTTATTTTCTGAGGTTCGCAGCCCAAAGGTAGCATCAAGGGCACAGCCTGAGAGCTTCAGCTGGGAGAGACCCAAGACTTCCGGGACCTTGACCCCTGGACTTCTGGAACTTGACCCCCAACAAAGTCAAGTTAACACTGTGGCAGGAAGTCACTCTCCCTCTCCAGTAACATTGGGACTTGAAGGCCCCCAATGAAGTTCACAGGAACTAGGTTCAGGACAGACAAAAGGAGATACTTCAGACAACGAGTAATTAAATTGTGGCATTCACTGCAACCAGCTGTCGTAATGACCACAAGTGGATAGCTTTAAAAGGGGGGTAAGATAGATTCATGGAGGAGAGGTCTGTCGAGGGCTACCAGCCGTGGTGATTAAAGGGAACCTCCACATTCAGAGGCAAGTCAACCTTTGCATCCCAGTGCCCACAGGTAGTATTAAGGGAAGGCTCTGGCTTCTATGCCCTGCTGTTCACCTTCCAGAGGAACTGGTTGGCCACTGTGTCAGACAGGATGCTGGACTAGATGGACCACTGGTCTGATCCTGCAGGGCTCTTCTGATGTTCTTCTCAGAGGAAGAACTTGGCCTTTATGCCCTGTTGTTGGCCCTCCAGAAGAATTGGTTGGTCACTGTGTGAGATGGGATGCTAGACTAGATGGACCCTCACTGGTCTGACCCAGCATGGCTCTTCTGAAGTTCTTCTCAGAGGAAGAACTTGGCCTCTATGCCCTGTTGTTGGCCCTCCAGAGGAACTGGTTGGCCCCTGTCTGAGACAGGATGCTGGACTGGATGGACCTACACTGGTCTGATCCAGGGCTCTTCTGATGTCCCTTGGCAGAAGGAAGAGTGATGTTGGGGGACAGGCTGTGTGGAAGAAAGCTGCAGGAGAGAGAAGGGTTTGCTAGATCTCTCCACGTCCCCTTTTTGATCTTTAAATTGGACTCTTACCAGTTGCATCACAGAAGTGCGGCATAGAATCAGACAATCAGGCTAGAATTGGGGAGACCGGGATTCAAATGCAGCTAAGCTCACTGGGTGACCATGGGCCGCTCACTGTCCCTGAGCACAGCCCACCACACAGAGTTGTTGTCAAGATAAAGTGAGGAAGGGGCGAGCCATGGCTGCTGCACTGAGCTCAGTGGAGAAAAAGTAGGGTGAAACTGTCTAGGGATGGGTCCAGGGTTATGCGCACAGACTGGGGACTGGCTGGGCCCGTAACACCTTTTGCTGCCGCTGACTCTCCTGCTTTGCATAAGCCGCTGACCGCCTGCCAAGTGCCTCAAGGGTGCTCGATCTGCAAGCGTCCTCCTCCCCGGGCCCTGCAATTTAGGCCACTTCTCCAAGAGCCATTCTTCTTTCAATTTCCACTTTAGCGTTCTCGCGTCTGGTAATGACGACCACTCTGGGGCGCCAGCTGGCTCCACTTGTTCACATCTTGGGCCTCCCCGTGGCTCGGTTGCTCTTTCAGGGCAGCTCTGAGAGGCTTTCTTGCATTAGGAAGGCCCCACAAGGCCTCTCGCAAAGCAAGATCTTTTGCCTGGTGTTAAATACTGAGTTCCGTGGATGGTCCGACCCCAGCCTAGTGATCAGCTCTTCTTTATTAGTGATTCAGAAAGAACAAAAAGCGAAAAGTCGGGGCAACGGCCCTGTTTAAATAGCATGTGACTCTACCCACTTCCCCAAACAACTACCAACGATAGGCCATTGTCAGAACCATTAATTCCTCATTGGTCACCCCCAGAGTCCTGGTGGGCTATTGTTTTAGAGCTCCAAGCTCAACCAGTCTCTGGTAGAAACAGTCCTGGAATGTTCCAGCCCTAAAGACTGGATGGGCCGTGCCATGATCTGAGCTGTGCCACCAGAAGCCTACTAGGTCCAGGGAGCCTGGCTAGCAGTAGGTGAGGCTGGGCCTACAACTCCCAGAAACCCCTGAGAGGTTTTGGAGCCAAAATTGACCAATAGGAAAAGAGGAGGGCTTGGAATAAAAGATCTGGAGCAGCAGGAAAAGCTGTTCTTCTTCCCAGAGGGCAGAGCCAGAAGGAAGGCTGCTGCAGGGAAGAGACCCTCATCCTGACGGAAGGGTGAGTCGTCTA
>NW_015159872.1:19887-20038 GCF_001447785.1 Gekko japonicus
CGACAGTGGCCATAGAGACCCTCCAGAGGTAGCAAGCCTGGCTGCAGTGGGAGGGGCCCTCTTTGTGCGCATGCGCCATTGGGCGCTTGTCCGCATCCTGTGGAGACTTGGGGGGAAAAAACCTGTTTGTGACGGGACATGGGCGGGCGCC
>NW_015159872.1:20246-23412 GCF_001447785.1 Gekko japonicus
GGATTCTGCACGGGAGCTCTACGCTTCCCAGATGTGGTGGTGTGATCGCGCCCGGAAAATCTGCCTATCTTCCGTCTCTGTAGCGTGGCTAATGCTCCGTGTGACCGGGGCCACCGAGATAGAAAAAATTAAAATAGAAGTCTCATGTGATGAACAGAAAATGTGTTTGTGGTCATACTCACTATGCTATTCACCTCTAGAGTAAGAATCTAGTGTATTGTAGTGGCTAAGAAGATGAACAAGTGCAGGAGGAGGAGGAGGGAGGAGGTTGGATTTATACTCTGCCCTTCACTACCTGAAGGAGTCTCAGAGCAGTTTCCAATCCCTTCCCCTCCCCACAACAGACACCCTGTGAGGTAGGTGGGGCTGAGAGAGCTCTGAGAGAACTGCTGGTGAGAGAACAGCTCTGAGAGAACTAGGGCTTGCCCAAGATCACACCAGCCAGGTGCAAGTGGAGGAGTGGGGAATCAAACCTGGTTCTCCCAGTTTACAGTCCGCGCTCCTAAACAGCTACACCAAACTGGTCCATGGGCGGCGGCGGCGGGGGGGGGCAGTCCTGCTATCAATTGTGCCCTGGACTACGAATGGCATTTTCATTGTTGGCCACTGGAGATCATTTCCAACTGAAAAATTTAAATGCCATCCTTCATAAAGAGACGAGAAGAAGAAGTAGAAGTAGAAGAGGAGGAGGAGGAGGGGATTGGAATTATACCCCACCCTTCACTCAGAGTCTCAAAGCGGCTTACAAACTCCTTTCCCCTCCCCTCCCCACAATAGACACCCTGTGAGGTAGGTGGGGCTGAGAGAGCTCTAAGAGAACTGCCCTTGAGAGAACAGCTCTTAGAGAACCTGTGACTGACCCAAGGTCCCTCCAGCAGCTGCAAGTGTAGGAGTGGGGAATCAAACCCGGTTCTCCCAGATTAGAGTCCGTGCACTTAACCACTACACCAAATTGAGAAGAATGAATGAAGGCATGAGGCTTTCTCCATGGTTGCAAAGATCAAGTCGCTCTGATTGCAGAAAAAAGAATGTTTCGTTTGTAAACATGTAAGCTATCAATGGACACAGCACTACAGCAAACTGGCTCTCAAGAAGGAGCATCCAGACGTGTGGTGCGACTTTTATCCAGGCTGATCTCCTTCCGACATTGCCAGCGACAGAGAGTCCAAGATTCTCAGACAGCCACCCTGTGGGTAAGCTAAAATGATCACGATCTGGGGCTGATTAGAGGTCTTGCCCTATGTGGGTGAAGAGGTTGAGAAGATCCCTTGTAGTGATACCCCCTAATATCTTCTGGGATCTGTGAGCCACATACTGTTTTCTGTGGCACCCCTAAAGGTATGCCCTGACCTGGATCGCCCAGGCTGCCTAGTCTGGTCAGCTCTTAGAAGCTCAGCAGGGTCAGCCCTGGTTTGCACTTGGATGGGAGACCACCAACGAAGTCCCGGGTTGCTAAACAGAAGCAGCCAGTGGCAAGCTTGTCTTGTCTTGAGAACCCCATGACAGGGTTCCCCAACGTTTTTGAGCCTGTGGGAACCTTTGGAACTCTGACACAGGGCGGTGGACACAATCACAAAATGGCCACCACAGGATGTGGAGGCAATCACAAAATGGCTGCCACAGGAGACAGAGCCCACGGCAAAATGTCAAGAAGTGAGGCACTTGGAGTCTTGTGTGCAGTTCTGGAGGCCTCACTTCCAAAATGATGTGGCCAGAATGAAGCGGGTGCAGAGGAGAGAGGGGAGGAGGATCGGAGGGCCGGGAGACCAAGAAACCCTACGAGGAAAGGCGGAGGGACTTGGGAAGGTTCAGTCTGGAGAAGAGGAGGTTGAGGGGGGGGACAGGATCACTCTCATGAAGTCTTTGAAGAAGTCTTTGAGCCCCTCCTGTTGACAGCTGAGGAGAGGACTCACAAGAATGGGTTTAAATTAAAGGCGGGAAGGTACCAGCTGGATCTTAGGAGAAACTTTTTGACAGTCAGAGTAGTTCAGCGGTGGAATGGGCTGCCTCAGGAGGTGGTGAGCTCCCCCCTTGAGAGTCAGTTTGGTGTAGTGGTTAAGTGCGTGGACTCTAATCTGGGAGAACCGGGTTCGATTCCCCACTCCTACACTTGCACCTGCTGGTGTGACCTTGGGTCAGTCACAAGCTCTGGCACAGCTGTCCTTTAAAAAGAGCCGTTTGTGTCAGAGTCCTCTCAGCCCTGCCCCACCCACCTCACAGGGTGTCTGTTGTGGGGAGGGGAAGGGAAAGGAGTTTGTCAGCCGCTCTGAGACTCCAAGTGAAGGGCGGGTTATAAATCCAATCCGCATATACACATGAATCACTGCTCCCACTGGGACTCGCCATACTCCCTTGTTTTTGCAGGTTCCCCCCTTGAACAGCGAACAAAATTAACCGGCGACCTACAACTGAGCGTGGAGTCTACCCGTGCACTTGAATGCTTATACATTGAATTTATTCAGCGCAGGATTGCTCATGCGCACAACGACGGAAGCTTGGAGGTGGGGGGAAATCGCAAGAAGGACATTCAGATGACCTAATTGTGGTCATTGTGAGAGATGATTGTCCAGATTGGCAAAATCGCGGATTCAAAGCAAATATCCGGAAAATACTTGATTTTCCAGGTGTAGGAAAACTCACTAGGGAACCGGGAGGACGGATGCGGGTGTCTGATCAGCAATTTTAAATGCGAGAGGGAACAGCGGTGAAACCCGATCAAAATGACCGTGTGACCATGGCCTAGATGTAGGGCTGCCAAGTGGGGGCGGGGAAACCCCCGCTTTGGAGGCCTGATTTCCACCACCACGGAATTGGGCCCCGGGGGGAACTCTATGGTTTCCCCTCTAACGATCTGAGCCACGCCCTCAACGTGAGCGACGTAGCACGATGTAGCACGCAACACTGAGGAGCTCCCGGAGCCCGGCGAGGCTCCCCCGCTGCCAAGGTAGGAAGACTTGCCAACCCTACCTAGATGGCCTTTCTGACCCCCTCCAACTCTGTGATTCTGTGATTCTAATTCTTATAGCACCTTTTAATCCGCACAGCTGACCACCTACGGGCACTGTGTTGGAGACACCTGCCCTATGAGGTCACTCTAAGTTGACTGTGACTTAACTGTGGTTTCAAAGTGTACTGCCCATATCACAGCTGGGGGGCAGAAGCGGTT
>NW_015159872.1:23433-25433 GCF_001447785.1 Gekko japonicus
CTCACTGGAGAAACAAAGATGCGCGAGCGGTGTGTTTGCTCTCTCAGGGCCACGGGAACACTCTTCCTTCTCAGAGCTCGGCCCAGCTGCACATTTGTCTGCAGAGCGCTGAAGCTGTGTGCAGCGGGTGGCTGATCTTTGTTCTGTGGCCCAGAAGAACCATTTGGGAAGGGATTCTGTCTCCCTCTGAGCCATCTTTGCAGCAGCTGCAGAGGAGTGAGGTCTGCTCAGCTCCCGCTTCCGTTTGCCAAAAGACCTTATCTCAGTGGGGAGAGCATCGCCGGTGCTCAGCAATTTGAACATGGCACCGTGGCAAAAAGTGCCAGGTGGGGGAGGCACCCACCGGAATGCGGAATGAGGAAAGGCTGAAGATCCCTGAACTGCGACTTCCTCCATTTTGAAAAGAAATGACGGGGGGGGGGGGACACGATGTGGTAGAGGTCTATAAAATCATGCATGGGGGGTGGTGGAGAGCAATGCTCCCTCTAACCAGTGGAGTCTTCTGAGCGAAAATTCTACTTTGTGGCATTAAGAACATCAGAGAAGCCAATGCTGGATCAGGCCAAAAGCCCATCCAGTCCAACACTCTGGGTCACACAGTGGCCGGAAATGCCAGGTGCCATCAGGAGGTCCACCAATGGGGCCAGGACATTAGAAGCTTGGATGTTCAGAATGTATCAGGATATGCCTGCTGTTCCTGCAAAAGGAGGCCTTGTACTTTAAAGCCTTTTGAATTTAGTCCAGGTGCTAACTGTATTGACTGGCTATGTTATACACAGGTGGTACCTATATTGCAAGCTAGGAATATATTAACAGCATGAGAGTGGATTGCCTATTAACTGAGAAAGTGGGTGATCGGTCTGTAGCATGACCAAATGGGCTCAGTCTCCCATGCCAAGTCAACACATGCAACAAGTATGCTTGCTTTCTAGAGTTAGACTTGGCAGTTGCTACTTACTGCACATAGAACACTGTGGAATTCTATGTGTACATCCCATTTCTTGTCACATTTCATTCATTTTGGCTCCCGCTGTCCTAGTATTAACCTTTATGCTTTTTTAGTGTTTCCTTCTCTTGGAGTAGTTTTATCCCCCTTAGCAGATGTCGTATGTGCAGCTGAATTCATACACACCCAGTGACTGTGGTGCCGCATTGGTCAATAATCATAAAATGATACATAGCTGCATGAAGTCGTAGGTATGAGGAGGAAGGGGGGGACAGAGTCAGCGTTAAGACTGAGACTGATTTTACTTCGGCAAAGGAAATTAGCAAGGAAGAATTGTATAGCTATGATGGATAGTTGGTTGACGTAATCGCTCAAATTCAGAATGGAAGCAGAAGGTTCAGGCAATGAAAGAAGGTGCGTGGAACAGTAGCTGGGTGAAGGAGCGTGCACTCAGAGCAGTCTAGGCATAGAAGTATTTAACATGATACAAGATTTCATGTGAAATTTTGGAAGCAGGGCATTAAAGATGCTGAAGGGTCATGGAATACGCAGTGTACTCCACTTCATTCTCATTCTTCTGTCTCCTAAAATAAACACCAATGCTAGTAGCTTGAAAGTCCACCAGTCTGAATGCTGTCTTAGAGAGTTTATTCTTGTCTCTAGCAAATTGAACCTTGTATTGCACCTCTTTGCTTGTTTATATTAATGTGTGAGGTATGAAGGATTTCATATTCAGGGCAAGCTTGAAAGTCCACCAGTCTGAATGCTGTCTTAGAGAGTTTATTCTTGTCTCTAGCAAATTGAACCTTGTATTGCACCTCTTTGCTTGTTTATATTAATGTGTGAGGTATGAAGGATTTCATATTCAGGGCATCATAAACCTTTGGTAGAGGAAGTTAGAAATGTCCTCAAACACAACAATCGCCTTATTATTATTATTTTTTAAAACTTTGTGTTTATTTCAAGTTTTCTGAATCTGCTAGGAATGTTTGTATAAGGATGGTGCACAAAGCTGGATTTAAATGTCTTTCATGCTTTATCCAGCCTTCAATTT
>NW_015159872.1:26254-26497 GCF_001447785.1 Gekko japonicus
CGCTTTTAAGCGGCGGGAAAATATAGCGCAGGGAGACAGTTAATTGCCGGCGCTCCCTCTCTTTCTCTCGCCCTGCATCGGAGGGCTGCAATTTGCCGTCAGAGTAGTGGCTCTCGGGCCCAGACGTTGAGGGAAACTGCCGATTTATAAGCTCAACTTCGGCACAGTTTAATAGCCTCCCTGCAATTGCTTGGGGCAGCGATATATTCCGAGAGAGTCAAGGATGCAGCCTGCAATCCGAGA
>NW_015159872.1:26826-37918 GCF_001447785.1 Gekko japonicus
GCTGAACTTGCCGTTGCCAACCTCCGGGTGCTGGCTGGAGATCTCCTGGAATCACAGTTGGTTCCCAGACAGCAGAGATCAGTTCCCCTGGTGAGAATGGCTACTTTGAAACTGCTGAACTTGCCGTTGCCAACCTCCGGGTGCTGGCTGGAGATCTCCTGGAATCACAGTTGGTTCCCAGACAGCAGAGATCAGTTCCCCTGGTGAGAATGGCTACTTTGAAAGGGAGGCTGTATGGCACTGTGCCCTACTCAGGTCCCTCTAGGGTTGCCAACCTCCAGGTGGGAGAAGCCAAAAATGAGAGCTCACGGGAGGAAGTGAAGCTCCAAAAACAACATCCGTGACAAAAATAACGAAGAGTCAATAAAGATAAGTTGCAAAAACGTTTCCTGTAGTAATTTCTGTAGAAATTTTCCTTCTATTATCGTACACACGCCAACGAATGCCGCACAATGTAAACAATTCGTTTCACAATATTTGCTTTACCTGAGCATGTAGCAATCCCAATTCTGATCAATTACTACTTATCAGCTCTTGAAGGAAACATTCCATGTTGACTCTCTAACAACAGAACCCCAAGGTCTTCACAATGTGAAGAGTTGATAAGTAGTAATTGATCAGAATTGGGATTGGGACACGCTCAGATAAAGGAAAGATTGTGAAACGAATTGTTCATTGCGCAGCATTCGTCAGTGTGTGAGCGATAATGGAAGGAAATTTTTGACAGAAATTGCCACAGTAAACATTTTTGCAACTTATCTTTATTGACTCTTCATTATTTTTTGTCACGGATGCTGTTTTTGGAATTCCTCCGCCTCCAGGTGAGGCCTGGGGATCTCCCACTTTCACAACTGATCTCCATCTGACAGAGATCAGCTCCCCTGGAGAAAATGGCTGCTTTGAAGGGGGGACTCTATGGCATTGCACCATGCTGAGGCCCCTCCCCTCCCCTAAACCCCACCCTCTCCTGGATCCGCCCCCAAAGTCTCCAGGCATTTTCCAACGCAGACCCGGCAACCCTAGATCCTTCCCCTTCCCAAACCCCAACCTCCACAGCCTCCACCCCCAAAATTTCCTGGTATTTCCCAGCCCAGGTCTGTTGAACACCCGTCCAGTGCAGTATTCTGCTTCCACAGATGGTTAGTTGATTGTTCAGGCTGACAACCGTACTGGTGACAACTCAGTCGAAATGCCCGGGTCGGCTGAGCGAAGGGGGCACATATAGATGTTAAATAACATTGGGGAGAGAATCGCCCTTTCAAGTTCCCCCCTCTGTCCCCGACCATGGGGAAAGGAGACTAGCCACTGCAAAGTGGTCCCTCTTGTCCCTGCGTCAGTGAGGCGGTGGGTTATAGAATTGTCATTGGCCATGTCAAACACTGCCGTCAGATCAAGTAATGACAGCAGCGCTGACCCGCCCCGATCCAGGGGAAGGGAAAGGCGATTGTAAGCCGCTCTGAGACTCCTTCGGGTAGTGAAGGGCGGGGTCTAAATCCAATCTCCTCCCCCTCCCCCTGCTCCTCCTCTTCTTCTCTAATGTGACCAAAGTACAATAGCCTCAGTTAAGTCATTTTAGCTTCTTGGGAGAGGCTTGGTTTGGTCTAGAACCCACGGCTTTGTCCTTTTGGCAGTCCACAGTATCCGTAAAACTCTCCTCCAACACCACATTTCAATGGAGTCTCCACACAATGTGGAGTAGTGGTTTTAGGAATGCAGACTCTAATCTGCGAGAACTGGTTTGATTCCCCACTCCTCCATGTGCAGCTGCTGGCATGACCTTGGGTCAGTCATAAGTTCTTTCAGAGCTGTTCTCTCACGAGCAGTCCTTGAAAGAGCTTTCTCAGCCCCCCCTACCTTACAGGGTGTCTGTTGTGGGGAGAGGAAGGGAAAGGAGATGGTAAGCCACTCTGAGACTCCTTCGGGTAGTGAAGGGCAGGGTATCAACCCAATCTCTTCTTCTTCTTCTCTCTCTTGCTCTTCTACAATGTATTATCAATTTTAAAAATCAACAACAGACCTGCCAAAAAAAAAAATCAGATGTCAGCCAGGAAGCAATAAGAAGGAAAAACTGGCATCTTCAAGAAGCAAAAACAAACAGACATCTCCGGAGTACCTCCACCGCCATCTTTCTCAAACCAATTGTGGAAAAAAGACACTTCTCACCAATGTTCCCTCTAAGCCGTGGAGTCTTGTGAGCGAAAATTCCACTTTGTGAGTGACTGGCATCAAAGTTGTGAGCGAGCGACTTGGCTACTGCATAAATTAGGTTACTCTGGAGCCGTCCTTCATGAGATAAGACAAAAATGTGTGAGCCGGAGGCTAAAAAACTGTGAGCTAGCTCACACTAACTCAGCTTAGAGGGAACACTGCTTCTCACCTCTTTCTTGCAAAGGGATGACGCCAGAATTGAGGCCTGTCTCTTGGAAGGCTTGGCGCCACGTGGAGGCCCTCCAAGAAAGCTGATGGGCAGGAGGTTCAGGATGGACAAAAGGAAATACAACTTTACACTGAAAATGTGGGATTCGCTGCCAGAGGATGGAGTGATGGCCACAGGCACAGAGGGCTTTAAAAGGGGATGAGACAGATTCATGGACGAGAGGTCTATCAGTGGCTACTAGCGAAGGTGATAAAAGGACACCTCCACATTCAGAGGCAGTCACCCTCTGAACCCCAGAGCCAGGTGGAAACATCAGGGGAAGGCCTCAGCTGCTGTGCCCTGTTTTTGGACCTCCAGAGGAACTGGTTGTCCCCCGCGTGAGACAGGATTCTCGGTTAAATGGACCACTGGTCTGATCTGGCAGGGCTCTTATATTATCATGTCCTGAGAAGGCCCTGGTTACGGAGGTCCCTGCTAGCTCTCTGATGGTGGTGGCAGAGAACATTTGAGAGGCTCATCCTCCAAGAATTTTCCTGGTCCAAGGAATCGGCACACAATCCAGTCTTATGCAAATTTGTTGTTGTTGTTGTTCAGTCGCACAGTCGAGTCCGACTCTTCGCGACCCCATGGACCAAATCACGCCAGGCCCTCCTGTCTTCCGCCGTCCTCTGGAGCTTGCTCAATTTCATGTTCGTTGCATCTATGACACTGTCTAACCATCTCATCCTTTGCCGTCCCCGTCTTCTTTGACCTTCAATCTTTCCCAGCATCAAGGTCTTCTCCAGTGAGTGCTCCCTTTAAGAGCAGGGTGCAGCCATTTTGAAGCGCCGAAAGGAGGTCAGTTATTCTTGGGCTCAGCTGACAGCTACGTGGAGAGAGTTCTTTCAAAATGAGTTCTCCTTCCCTTTCCCCCAGCGTATCATGGACTGTCATCTACAGGGTACAATTGAACTTGACCCTCACTCCCAGTTTGGAGAGACCAGAAATATTTGCATTATGCCTCAGAGACATCTTTCCCAATATTTCAGTATTGGAACGATGTTCTGCGGCCAGGCAAGCTGAATTTTTTAGGGTCAAATGCACCCAGCTGACCAATCAGTAAGCACTGCCTGCTACTTTACACAGTAGCATCCAAATAATATTATCATGTCCATATGCAACGCTAAAAATGGACTTTCCCGAAAGCTGTATGTTATAGCCGTGGTAAAAAAGACTTGATGCTATGTGCTTTTGCTGATCAACTGTGCACTTTTACTTGGGTGTACTGGTTAAGTGCGCGGACTCTAATTTGAGAGAACTGGGTTTGATTCCCCACTCCTCCACTTGCACCTGCTGGATGACCTTGGGCAAGCCATAGTTCTGGCACAGCTGTTCTCGAAAAAGAGCACCTTCTGTCAGAGCTCTCTCAGCCCCCCTACCTCACAGGGTGTCTGTGGAGGGGAAGGGAAAGGAGATTGTAAGCGGCTCTGAGACTCTGAGTGAAGGGCAGGGTATCGATCCAATCTTCTCTCCTCCTCCTCCTCCTCCTCTTCCTCCAAAGCAGCCATTTTCTCCAAGGGAACTGACCTCTGTAGTCTGGAGACGAGCTGTAATTTCGGGAGATCCCCAGGTCCCACCTGGAGGTTGGCATTCCTACTTGTTAGAGGTCTTCTCAGCTGGGCAGGAACTCCCCGCTTCTCTCTCTTTTTTAAAAGATAAACATTTTATTGAACTATTGAAATATACAATGAAATTAGTAATAACCATAAACCTTCAGCAACAGAGTAAAAATAGACAAGTAAACAGTCAAAACAGTTAAAGCCATTCAATATATAGCAACAATTTTCAGATTATCAGGAAGTGGTGCTTTGATCTTACGGCGTTTTCCCATATAACTACGAATTAGGAGCCAACGTTCCAGATAATCAGAATGGAAGTTTGGATCATCAACCAAAGAGATGGGAGTCCGAAATTCTCTTATAGAAGAAGAAGAAGAAGAGATTGGATTTATACCCCGCCCTTCACTACCCAAAGGTGTCTCAGAGCGGCTTACAAACTCCTTTCCCTTTCCCTTCCCCTCCCCACAACAGGCACCCTGCGAGGTAGGTAGGGCTGAGAGAACTCTTGACAGAACTCTTGACAGAACTCTTGACAGAACTCTTGACAGAAACTGCTCTTTTTCAAGAACAGCTGTGCCAGAGTTATGGCTTGCCCAAGGTCATCCAGCCAGGTGCAAGTGGAGGAGTGGGGAATCATACCCGGTTCTCCCAGATTAGAGTCCGCACACTTAACCACTACACCAAATTGAGAAGAATGAATGGCTTAAGACCTCGGGTCAATGAAGCTAATAAATGAAATGGAAATGGAATGGAGAAGAATGAACGAAGGCATGAGGCTTTCTCCTTGGTTGCAAAGATCAAGTCGCTCTGATTGCAGAAAAAATAATGTTTCGTCTGTAAACACATAAGCTATCAATGGATACAGCAAGTAAAAACATACAGCTGAATGGCAAAAAGACTGCAGCATTGGAGCCTAAGAAACGGTAGGTTTTTCCTACTAATCCATGGCCCCGGTCACACGGGCCAGATATCGCGGGGGGCGAGGCATGGCTAATTGCCCCGGCGCAGTTTGATCCGCGATTACGCGATCAGACGCACCGGCGGCACACCACGGGTCCTTCCCTCGGCGTCGATGGGTAAACGAGGGACCAGAGGGGAATGCCGCGCGCCGGCGCAATCACACCATGGGTGTCTGGAGGCAGCCCGTGGCAAACGTTTACTATTACCTTGGAGGTACTAGTTTTTTAACGCGCATCATCGGCGGGAAGCCACGGGTTAGCCACGGGAGCACTACGCTTCCCAGATGTTGGGGTGTGATCGCACCCGGAAAATCCGCCTATCATCCGTCTCTTTAGCGGGGCAAATACTCCGTGTGAACTAGGGTTGCCAAGTCTATCTTCGCCAGGAGCGGGGGATTCCCGGCCGGCGCAGCAAAATGGTACCTTGCTTGGAAAATACGTTGAACTGGCCCCGCCTGTGACAGTGACCGCGCCTGGGAGTTTCTGGCCATTCCTAGAGCTACAGATTGTCACTTCCAGGTCCCTCTGGAAGTGATGTTACATTACATGTGAAGTTGGTGATTTAATCCCCCCCCTGCTGCCCAAAGGAATTGTGTTGAGAAGCAGGGCTTGCCAATTGGAGGTCTCCTGCTGCAGTGAGAGACCTGGCAGACCTCACCCTAACTGTGCCCCTCTGCCCTTTGCATATGCTTGACGTTTGGTGGCTAGCCTTGAAAAGTCAGGAGAACTTCAGGATCACAGTGCATTCCATTCTTACTCTGGAAATCTTCATTGTCATTGTCACTGTTTAAATACTGGGTTTCATGGATGAGTAGACCCCAAACGTCTAGTATTTTAGGCGAGGGAGAAAAAGTTCTCTTTGTCCACTCTCTCCACCCCACACATCCTTTTACAAACCTCTATCACGTTGAAGGTCAAAGAAGACGGGGACGGCAAAGGATGAGATGGTTAGACAGTGTCATCGATGCAACGAGCATGAAATTGAGCCAACTTCAGAGGACAGCAGAAGACAGGAAGGCCTGGCAAGATCTGGTCCATGGGGTCGCGGAGAGTTGGACTAGACTGTGCGACTGAACAACAACAAAATCACATTCCCCCTTACTTGTCTCCAATGCAGCCTCTAAGCTGTGGGGTCCTGTGAGCATGTTGTCTTTCTACTCTGTATGCTACTGGCATTACTACTCTGTATGCTACTGGCATCAAAGTTGTGAGTGAGCAGTTTGGCTACTGCATCAATCGGTTTGCTCCGGAGCCCTCCTTCCCGAGCTGAGACAAAAATGAGTGAGCTGGAGGCTAAGAAACTGTGAGCTAGCTCACACTAACTCAGCTTAGAGGGAACACTGCAGTTTAGAAAAGAGACAAGCGGTGTTCCCTCTAAGCTGAGTTAGTGTGAGCTAGCTCACAGTTTCTTAGCCTCCAGCTCACTCATTTTTGTCTCAGCTCGGGAAGGAGGGCTCTGGAGCAAATTGATTGATGCAGTAGCCAAACTGCTCACTCACAACTCAACAAAGTCCCAGACTCCTCCGCCTTTCCTCATAGGGAAGGGGCTCCAACCCCTTTGGTTTCTCTCCTCTCTATCAGAAAGCCTCAAGCTCTCTTTGGAACGACGCACATTCCTACACTTTCATGTGACTCTGGATGGGCTCCGTCCCTCGCAGCTAGCGGCTGGGGGAAATCTCCTCCCCGTAGCTGTATGAGCGCATTCAGCAGCAGATGCCCCGAGAAGCTGCCAGATGGTAGCAGACCTCTGGGACTCTTTGCACGGCTTGATGACTTTCTTGTCTTCTGAGAAATGGGAGATGCTGCGGCTTTGATAGCCGGATGAAAAAGCTGTTCCTACCTCTGCAGAAGCATCTACAAAGGTCCCTTGGATTACGCGAAAGCTTTACAAACACACTCAGAAATCGTATATTTTAATTTATTATTAAGGTTACAGTGCAACATTGGCGATCGCTAAATGGTTGGGTCTGGAAATCCCCCAAGGTCCAAAACTGTTGAACTGAGACTCGCAATACAATCCTGAAACCAGTTCCCTGAAAGTAAGCCCCATTGAGTAGACTTTAGTAGAAGTCTGAGCAGTGTTCCCTCTAAGCTGAGCGAGTGTGAGCTAGCTCACAGTTTTCTAGCCTCCAGCTCACACGTTTTTGGCTTCGCTCAGGAAGGGTGGCTCCAGAGCAAACTGATTGATGCAGCAGCCAAACCGCTCACTCACAACTTCAATGCCAGTAGCTCACAAAGTAGAATTTTTGTTCACGAGACTCCACAGCTGAGAGGGAACATTGATTCTGAATAGACCCTGTTTAGGATTGCACTATAAGGAGGACATGAAGTGGGAAACAGGACATTGGTTCTGACTGGGATTCAGCGGAACTCTTCTTTACATGGCTCGAAGGTGGAAGTAACTCCCACTTTACTAAGAACCTACTAATAAGCCCTAACCTGGATAGCCCAGGGTAGCCCGATCTCATCAGATCTCAGAAGCTAAGCAGGGCCGACCCTGTGTCAGCAAGCTGCCAATGTGTTTCCCTCTTCTCTGTATATGCTCTTATGTTTCCCTCTTCTCTGTGTATGCTCCTATGTTTCCCTATTCTATGGGTGTGCGCTTGTTTGCTTTCACTTTCCCATGTATGCCTGTTCATGAGCTTAATTGCCTCGTTGCAGGAACGTCCGTATCTCTCAAGGCCACAGGTGGTTGCCGGCGGGTAGTAGCTTGGGTGATCTCATGGCAGTATCCATGAGAAGCAGTACGTTATGATTAAGTAGGAGCGTTGCTTCCCAGGCTCAATGGCGCGCACGGGAAGACCCGCAATTGGGCCTCAGCTTTTTGAATTTACTATAATCTATGGGGATCCAGGCTTATGCCTCATTCTGAACAGTGATTCTGTTATGCACCTATTGGTTCAAATAAAGTAAAACCTTTTCCTACAAGTGTGTACTTCGTTGATGTGATGGGAGTCTGACACCCTGGCAAGTACGTGGATGGGAGGCCGCCAAGGAATACCAGGGCCGGGACGCAGAGGCAGGCAAGAGCAAGCCACCTCTCTGAAACGTGCAAGCCGCACCAGGGGTCGCCATTAGTCAGCCATGACTTCCAGGCATCCACGCACACACACACACGCACACAAAATACTCACCAAAAAAATGGACAAACAAAAAAAGAACCTAATAATAAAACAGGATTCAGTTTGGTGTAGTGGTTATAAGTGCAGACTCTACTCTGGGAGAACCAGGTGTTACACGAGTGATGTTACCTAACCAAAAGTGGTGTCACTTTGTCACAGCGGCCCTCTAGGAATTTCCCGGATCTTTCTCTTGGATCATCACTGTGATGCCGTGCAACTAGAATGATCAAAGGGTTGGAACACTTTCCCTATGAAGACAGGTTAAAATGCTTGGGGCTCTTTAGCCTGGAGAAACGATGGCTGAGGGGTGACAAGATCGAGGTTTATAAGACGATGCGTGGGGTAGAGCAGGTCGAGAAATAGGTACTTTTCTCCCTTTCTCACAATACAAGAACTCGTGGGCCCTCCATGAAAATGCTGAGCGGTTGGGTTACAGTGGATAAAAGGAAGTCCTTCTTCACCCAAAGAGTGATGAACACTTGGAATTCACTGCCACAGGAAGTGGTGGCGGCAACAAGCATGGACGGCTTCAAGAGGGCCTGCAAGACGGAGCTCTTCCGCCAGGCTTTTGAATAGGAGCCGCCACCACTAGTCCACCGGCAGCCCACCACTAGTGCACTAGTGCACCACCATCGCACTAGCTACCATCTATCCCCCGTATATGGACATCAAGATGGGGCATGCACATCTAGTTGCTGCACTATGGGCAAAAACGGGATGGTCAGGGATAGTCATCTTGCTTTTAGAAATTTTAGAATTTGTACAGATTGTATAATTTGCTAAGCATCAAAATCTGTTTTAAATAGGGTTGTAATTTAATTTTTTGTACTGTTTTATGGTTTTATCTGGCAATATGCCCTCTAAGCCGCCCTGAGCCTCCGGGGAGGGCGGGATAAAAATGTGAATAATAAATAAATAAATAATAAATAAGAGGGAATTAGATAAACATCTGGAGCAGATGTCTATCAGTGGCTGTTAGCCACAAGGAATGGATAGGCCTGGCGTGATCTGGTCCATGGGGTCGCGAAGAGTCGGACTCGACTGTGCAACTGAACAACAACAACGATAGGAACTCTCAGACTGGGGCAAGGGCTGCTCTGTATTCTTGGTGCCTGGGGGGGTCAACAGTGGGAAGGCTTCTAGTGTCCTGGCCCCACTGCTGGACCTCCTGAGGGCCCCCGGTATTTTTGGCCACTGTGTGACGGAGTGTTGGACTGGATGGGCCACTGGCCTGATCCAACATTGGCTTCTCTTATGTTCTTATAAGAGGGGATTGGATAAGCATATGGAGTAGAAGTCCATCAGTGGCTATTAGCCACAAGGTATAGATAGGAAGCCGATTCCCATGTGCATGGCCGTCATGCAACTTCAGGAGGTGGTTAGGACATGTGAATGAGGCGGTCCAGGTCAGCCATCACTATGTAGCTCACAAATGAATCTAGGGCAGGGATGTCAAACATGTGGCCCAGGGGCCGGATCAAGCCCCCAGATGCCTTCTACCAGGCCCGCAGTGGAACTGGCTGTCTTCTGCTTCTTCTTCCAGTTCTGCTGCTGCTGCGTCATCATCATAGGTTTGCAGCTTACAGATACACACCTGAACAGCATACTCAAGATTTCAACAGCACAGACATTTTGATGCAATAATTTAGAGCAAGTTATCAGACTTGCAATAATTCAGAGCAAGTAATCAGCTATCAGATACGGCTAACCAAACAAAACATTGCAAGAGTGCTAATGTTCTAATCATGTTTTTATTTTAAGCTAAAAAAACCCTTTATGTTTGTGTCCTTTATAAAGTCTGTATCTCCGCTACCTGGCATTACCTTTTATGACACACATGGCCCGGCCTGACAAGGTGTCATTTATGTCATATCCGGCCCTCATAACAAAAGAGCAGGTAGAGAAAGAGGTACTTTTCTCCCTTTCTCACAATACAAGAACTCGTGGGCACTCCATGAAACCTCTGAGTGGTCGGGTTAGAACGGATAAAAAGAAGTCCTTCTTCACCCAAAGAGTGATTAACACATGGAATTCACTGCCACAGGAAGTGGTGGCGGCTACAAGCATGGACGGCTTCAAAAGGGAATTAGATAAGCATATGGAGCAGAGGTCCATCAGTGGCTATTAGCCACAAGGTATAGGCTTCCGTAATTAGCCACCTTGCAACGCTATGCTGGACAAATAGCCAGATGATGATCTTGTTAGAGCAGTGACCTCCGGCCGCCCCTGGAGAGAGGATGAAAAGGAAGCTTCTGTTTGGGCACCTGTTCCCTCGGGTGACGCATCAACCTGTGCAACCGATGCTTAATGGGAGAGAAGAAGCACATTGCTGGGTTCTAATGAATGACTGGCAACAATAGATGCCTGAATGGGAGTCGGACCTGTGGGATGCAGGAACACCTGGCCGTATCCTCCACCTCAGGAGAGCCGGGAGAAACAAGAGACCAGCTGGTGGGCTCGGAGGTGGTCCTATCTCACCTCAGGGGAGGAGGGTCGCCCCTCCCCCTAGCAAGCAAGGGAATTACCCAGACTGGGGCAGGCAGATGCTGATTCTCAGCAGCAAAACACCTCCACAGAAGGCAGAGGGGGAGGTTTTCAAGCGGAGGCTGGACGACCATCTTCCGGGTATGTTGTAGGGCTCTCTTTCGATCAGGGGAGTAGTGTCGCCCCTCCCCCTATCAAGCAAGGGAATTACCCAGACTGGGGCAGGCAGATGCTGATTCTCAGCAGCAAAACACCTCCACAGAAGGCAGAGGGGGAGGTTTTCAAGCGGAGGCTGGACGACCATCTTCCGGGTATGTTGTAGGGCTATCTTTCGGCTCTGCTCCTGCAGAGGGCGGGGGGTTGGACTAGATGACCTGCAAGGTCCAAGTTCCAACTCTAACATTCCATGATTCTAAGTTTTGTCTCAGCCAGGATAGATTTGCGCTGGACATCACAAGCTCCTTCATCCCCTTCTGCTTGAGGAGAGCAGTGAAATGGCCCCAGGTGGGCATGTTGTTGAGAGACCCCTCTAAGAACATCAGAAGAGCCCTG
>NW_015159872.1:40180-52650 GCF_001447785.1 Gekko japonicus
CACTGGACTGTTTTGAATTGCTAGCTATTGGGGGGGGGGACATGCAGATCTGCCCTCACAAAGGAGGGAGAGCTTGTACCTGAAGGCGGGCCGGGGGGGGGGCTCTGCAACTTACCTGGCTGCTTCTTGCTCCTCGTGGCCCAACTGAGGGCTGCTGGGAGCAGGGGGCGGGACTGGTTGCATGTGCCCGCCCCTTGGGCTGCTTACTGCCGGAGCTCCACTCCTGTGCGCTCCCGCAGGAAATGACCCCTGCTGGCCATTTTATTCACAATCGCTTTCCTAATAATCCTTAATTTAGAGTTTGCCCTTTCCACCGTTGCAGCACGCTGGGTTGACACTACAACCCCAAGATCTTTGTCTCTCTCAGCCTCAGCAAGTTCAGACCACCCCATTAGCTTATACTTGAAGATGGGAATATGGATTCCCATTTGCGGCTTTCTGTTCACCTGTTGCCGTTGCCCAGCAGGAGAATACGTCCTTCACCCTTCTGTCTCCGCACCATTCATAATCTTAAATGCTTTAGCAATTCCATCCATACTGCAGGGACAACACCGGCCACAGCCTGCTGTGAAGGAAATACCACCCAGCTAGTATCTCTGTAAAGGAAAGGGTAAAGGTTCCCTTGCTCGAAAGCCAGTTGAATCCGACTCTAGGGATGCGGTGCTCATCTCCGTTTCCAAGCCGAAGAGCCAGCGCTGTCCGAAGCTGTTTCCGTGGTCATGTGGCTGGCATGACTAGACGCCGAGGTGCACGGAATGCTGTTACCTTCCCACCGAAGTGGTACCTATTTATCTAGTTGCAATTTCTTGCTTTCGAACTGCTAGGTTGGCAGGAGCTGGGGCCAGAGACGGGCGCTCACTCCGTCATGTGGCACTTGGATCTCGAACTGCTGAACTACTGACCTTCCAGTTTGCAGTTTGGTGTCTTAACCACTTGAGCCCCCATCTCTGTACCAACACCGAAGTGCACTGCGGCCAGTACCATTCTCTTAACCTAAAATGGACATCCAGAGTTGCTATTTGTCCTGGGGGGGGGAGGTTGGGGTGGTAGTGGTGTTGCCAACCTCCAGGTGGGGGAACAAGGTCAATACTAGGCAGCCTTGAGAAAGACAGGAGCGCTCCGTCTATGATTGTCAGCTGCTCCATGGGCCTTTTGTAGGACCAGCAACAAACATCAATTTAAACATGTACACTTTTGCCTTTACCTTGACGTTCTTAACTTTTGGCCCTGTACTAGTTTTCTAAACTTCCTTTGGAGTATGTTGGATCCCCAAGCATCGAGAATAAATCCACGTTTTCAAGAAATGCAAAATTTATTTCAAAGCGTTGAAGACATACTCAAACACGTTCTTTGTTAGAACTGGGGATACACAGTTAGGCCAAGCATAATAAAGGAAATTCAAACAGATACAGCCACACCCAACAGCAGAGACTCATTAGGATTGGCTACATTAGGGGGGTGTGGCCTAACATGCAAACGAGTTCCTGCTACAAAAAAGCCCTGGGTTTTGACAACAGACAAGGTAAACAGAATAAGAAGCAAAAGGTGGGTGTGGCTGGATGAGCACACTTCTGGTAACATTGGGGGTGTGGCCTAATATGCTAATGAGCTGCTCTCAGGGTGTGGCCTAATATGCTAATAGGTTTCTGCTATTGGGTGTAGCCTATTATGCTAATGAGCTCCTGCTGGGCTCTTTTTGTAGAGTTCCTGCTGGTAGCTATTAGATTGTACAAACTGATTATTGTTGTTGATATTGCGTGTAATGAACATATACCTGTTTTAGAATATTATGAATGATGCACAATGCACTTTATAAGATGGAAGATATAGAACCTCCAGGTGGGGCCTGGTGTTCTCTCGACATTCATAACTGACTCTAGAGTACAGAGACGAGTTGCCCTGGAGGAAGTCGTGGTTTTGGAGCGTGAGCCCTTTGGCGTTATACCCTGCTGGGGTCCCTCCCCTTTCCAGACCCCACCGTCTCCACGCTCTGCCCCCAAATCTCCAGGATTTTCTCCACCCAGAGTTGGCACCTGCATAACAGGGGCTTTGTTGCGTGTTCTATTCTGTATTATTTGACCTCTGAAGTAGACTCCTGTGGGCCGAAATGCATCAGGTCGTATATGGTTCTTTTAAATACTGTTTTAAATGTTTTATGGTATTATTTAAATGTTTCTGTGGATTTTATGTAAGCCGCCCTGAGCCGCCCTTGGTCTGGGAGGTCGGGGTATAAACTTGAATAAATAATTTTTTAAAAATGGTTCCTTCTGTGCATTTGTTACTTTGATTATTTTATCAGGCTTGACTTAGGCCCTGACAAGGTTTTTAAGGAGCCAGTTTGGTGTCGTGGTTAAGTGCGCGGACTCTAATTTGGGAGAACCGGGTTTGATTCCCCACTCCTCCACTTGCACCTGGCTGGATGACTTTGGGCAAGCCATAGTTCTGATAAGAGCTGTCCTTGAAAAAGAGCAGTTTCTGTCAGAGCTCTCTCAGCCCCGCCTACCTCACAGGGTGTCTGTTGTGGGGAGGGGAAGGGGAAGGAGTTTGTAAGCAGCTCTGAGATGCCTTTGGGTAGTGAAGGGCGGGGTATAAATCCAATCTCTTCTTCCTCTTCTTCTTCTTAAGCGTTTTTGGAATAAACATGTACACTTTTGCCTTTAACTTGACGTTCTTAACTTTTGGCCCTGTACTAGATTTCTAAACTTCCTTTGGAGGTTTTTGCTTGGTTGGTTTTTCTTCCCCTCTCTTCGTGGTTGCCTTTACCTACCTGTGCATAGCCACCCCAGACTTCCTCAGTGGTTTCCCATCCAAGTGCTAACCAGAGACAACCTTGCTTAGCTTCTGAGATCTGATGAGATCAGGTTTGGTGTCGTGGTGAAGTGCGGGGACTCTAATCTGGGAGAACTGGGTTTGATTCCCCACTCCTCCACTTGCACCTGGCTGGATGACCTTGGGCAAGCCATAGTTCTGATAAGAGAGCCAGTTTGGTGTAGTGGTTAAGAGCGTGGACTCTAATCTGGGAGAACCGGGTTTGATTCCTCACTCCTCCTCCACATGCAGCTGCTGGTGTGACCTTGGGTCAGTCACAAGTTCTCTGAGAGCTGTTCTCTCAATGGCTGTTCTCGAAAGAGCTCCCTCAGCCCCACCTACCTCACAGGGTGCCTGTTGTGGGGAGGGGAAGGGAAAGAAATTGTAAGCCACTCTGAGACTCCTTTGGGTAGTGAAGGGCAGGGTATAAATCCAATCTCCTCCTCCTCCTCCTCCTCCTTCTTCGCCTGGGCCATCCAGCTCATTGCCATGGAGTAGGGGATAAATGGAGTCTTTGGTTTGCTGGCATCCAGGGTAACAGCCTCCACTGGATTCCTGCAAGGCCCAGGGGGCGGGTGCCGCTTAATAGTCCCGTGTCATTAACCCAACCAGAAAGTGCCTCGATCAATCTGTGAGACTGTCCATCTGCTTTTCATCCCAGAATCCTGCCTCCAAAGCAGATGAGAGGAGTCCACAACTTACGAGCCGAAATGCAAATTGAGGCAGAAATACTAAAACCCCCAAACAATGAAGACACTAGTTTAGTAGCGCTTTTTTAAAAAAAACCTATGAATAATTCAATCAGGAGTTCTATAGTCCACCCCAGGGGACCGCAACCTTTCCTTTAATAAGACCTACTTCTGAGCAATGCAAAACACGCCGAGCTACTACTAAAACACACACACACAAAACATACATATTCAAAATTCCCTGTTAATATATAAAACTTGTTTCCCACCCGCTGCCAGCCGCCCCTCAGTGACTTTAGGAAGTTTTGCTTTGTGTTATAGACAGAATGTGGACCAGGCAAAGCACCATAAATGACAATATCAGCTGAACAACACAAAGGGAAGAAAAATCAAACAAAATAAAAGCTTTAAAAACCCTCCACTCTGAGCAGTATTTCCACAAAAGCACAGATTAATGTGTTGCAGCACTTTGCTAAGAGGAGGGGGGGGGGAGAGAAAGCCCACAAACCAACTGGGCCAACACGCTGGCAAATATAGTTCTAAATCAGAGAGACCACATTTCTGATCTCAGCAATCTTGGCGAAAGGTAAAAATGATGATTACCGTTGCAAAAACGGCAACCCCCACGGCTCCCCGGAGGATGATTTTTCTTCACATACCTGAACAGCTAGATTCCAGCCCGGTAGCAGCTACAAGATCGTCAGGGTATAAGCTTTCAAGAGTCATAGCTCCTTTCATCAGATTCCCCTAAGGTACCGTTTAGGGTTGGCAGCTCCTGGTTAGACAATACCTGGAGATTTTGTGGGCGGATGCCTTTTTTGGTGTAGTGGTTCAGTGCGTAGACTCTTATCTGGGAGAACCGGGTTTGATTGAACCTGCTGGATGACCTTGGGCAAGCCATAGTTCTGTCAGAGCTGTCCTTGAAAAAGAGCAGTTTCTGTCAAGAGCTCTCTCAGCCCCACCTGCCTCACAGGGTGTCTGTTGTGGGGAGGGGAAGGGAAAGGAGTTTGTCAGCCGCTCTGAGACTCCTTTGGGTAGTGAAGGGCGGGGTAGAAATCCAATCTCTTCTCTTCTTCTTCTTCTTCTATCTCCAGCCACCACCTGGAGGTTAATTAAGCAAAAAATGAAATCCATGCAAAAATAACGAAAAAACATTCAACAGACCATATAATGATATGAACTTATATAAGTGTAGTTTATCAAATATATATATGTGTGTGTGTGTGTGTGTGTGTGTATGTGTGTGTGTGTAATATGCTATGCAAATCAGTAACTCAAAAATACAAAATAACGGAACACATGGTCCAAATACATAAATAATGTACAGAAATAGTCCAAGTCAAATTTGGTGTTGTGGCTAACTGCGCGGACTCTAATCTGGGAGAAGCGGGTTTGATTCCCCGCTCCTCCACTTGCATCTGCTGGGTGACCTTGGGCAAGCCATAATTCTGTCAGGGCTGTCCTTGAAAAAGAGCAGTTTCTGTCAGAGCTCTCTCAGCCCTGCCTATTTCACAGGGTGTCTGGTGTGGGGAGGGGAAGAGAGAGGAGTATGTAAGCCGCTCTGAGACACCTTTGGGTAGTGAAGGGCAGGGTATCAACCCAATCTCCTTCTTCTCAAACAGTGAAAAGTCCAGACATCAATATTTATAATCCCTCTTCACAAAACCCGTCTCGCCGCTGGTGTATCCCCTAGAGGGCCCTGATAGCTTCCAGTTGCTGTATCGCACTGCTTCCTCAAAAGTAGAACACCAAAACTACCCAATTACAATATTGTAGAATCATACAATGAGCTGTGGTGGCTCAAGTGGTTAAGACGCTGAACTGCAGACCGGAAGGTTGGTAGTTCAGCAGTTCGAGACCCGAGTGTGCCGCATGACGGAGTGAGCTCCTGTCTCTAGTTCCAGCTCCTGCCAACCTAGCAGTTCGAAAGCAAGAAATTGCAAGTAGATAAATAGGGACCACTTTGGTGGGAAGGTAACAGTGTTCCATGCGCCTTGGTGTTTAGTCATGCCAGCCACATGACCACAGAAACGTCTTTGGACAGCGCCAGCTCTTTGGCTTGGAAACAGAGACGAGCACCACCCCCTAGAGTTGGATCCAACTGGCTTTTGAACACGGGACACCTTTCTTAGAATCATACAAAGCATTGTTCACATTCTTAATATTCAGCAGACCAAGTCCTGTGCTCTCTCCTTTGTCTCCTGGAGGTTGGCAAATCTAGTGCTACTGGGGTCCAATCCAGTTGTTTTACTGCAGCCCGACACGGCGACCTTCTGAAAGTACTTGAAGAAGTGAGCTCTAACTCACAAAGCCTCATATCAAAATGAATGTTGTCTTGTCTTTGAGATGCCAGGATTCTTCTTTTATTTTGCTACGACAGTCCAACGCGGCCACTCCTTTGTAAACCCAAGCGGACGAACCCAGCAGCCTCTCCTCCCTGACTGTCCTTTCTCTATTGCAAGCCACGGACATCTCTGCCTTCCCTGGATTTTGCATATCTCAGAAAAGGAGCCCAGTGTTCCAGGACAGATCTGGTCAACCACCTTCCTCGTGCCACGCCTGGAAGTGCTCTCCATTCCCATTCTCAGAGCGGCTTACAATCTCCTTTCCCTTCCCCTCCCCACAACAGACACCCTGTGAAGTCGGTGGGGCTGAGAGAGCTCTGACAGAAACTGCTCTTTTTCAGGAACAGCTCTTATCAGAACTACGGCTTGCCCAAGGTCATCCAGCCAGGTGCAAGTGGAGGAGTGGGGAATAAAAAAAAGAAAAAAAGATGGTGTCCTGAAGGCGGCGTGCTGAAGAGTGCCTACAAGGTCTAAGCAATTTTTTTCTGCCAAGCTCTATAGTTAAAATTATTGATGGTAATAGTGGTGGCGGCTCCTTAATTGAAAGCCTGGTGGAAGAGCTCCGTCTTGCAGGCCCTGCAGAACCGTAAAAGATTCCGCAGGGCCCTGATCTCTTCTGGGAGCTCATTCCACCAGTATGGAGCCGCCACTGAAAAGGCCCTGGCCCTGGTGGTAGCAAGCCTGGCATCCCATTTAAAAAACAAACAAAAAAAAGCATGCAAGTCTTCCGGGATTGACTTCTTACACCATAAAAGTCTATTTCCCCTGGAACACAAGGGTCAGCATGGGTGCGGGTTAGCTTTTCAGGACTGAGAGATCTCTAGGTCTCACCCGGCATTGGGCAACTCTAATCCTGTCTCTCTCACACACACACACTTGTCTTGAACGTGGTCTTTCTAAGATCACCAAGAAGTAACGCTTCTTGAGCATCTACGCACACCTGAGAAGAACAACAGTGTTGTATTCTTTTAATCAGAAAACACAGATCAAAAGGAAGCAACCAAGCAAAGAAAGCAAGAGGTAAAAAGAATTATAACTTCATCATCATTGGAAGTTTGCGGAGCCAGCTGTGAAGACTTGGAAACTCACTAAAGCAGAAAGCCAGCCAACCGACATCTTGAAATGAAAGGCAACCGACAATCTCCTCTCCCCAGCAGGGGAAATTTCGGACCACCAACACCCACAGGAAAGGAAACCTTCTTGTTCTCGGGCTTCAAAAAGATGCTTTTGTTCTGAGGTTCTTGGCCAACCAGGAGCGGTGGGCCAGGAACGAGGGTTGGGGAGTCGCCAAACAGGGAGACAGAAGCCGTGCCCCTCCGGAGCTGCTACCTGTCATTTCCTATGGAATGCAAACAGGGTAGGCTGCATAGCTTTGGTGGCAACTCACCCAATGGGCCTTTGGTACTTCTTCCTGCAATCTAGTGATGGCCACAGGAATAAACAGCTTTGAAGGAGGATTAGAGAGATTCATCATTCATGGAAGATAAGTCTATCAGTAGCTACCAGTCATGGTGACTGAGGGGAACCTCCATATTCAGAGGCACTAAGCCTCTGAATCCCAGAGCCAGGAGGCAACATCAGGGGAAGGCCTCGGCCTCTATGCCTTGTTGTTGGCCCTCAAGCAGGACTGGTTGGCCACTGTGTGAGAGGGGATGCTGTACTAGATGGACCCTCACTGGCCTGATCCAGCAGGGTTCTTATTATGTTTATACGAAGGCCTTGTTGCTGGCCCTCGAGAGGACCTGCTTGGCCACTGTATGAGATGGGATGCTGGATTAGATGGACCCTCACTGGTCTGATCATCCAGCAGGACTCTTCTGATGTTCTTCTCAGGGCATCATGACGTCACTGCCCTGTGACGTGCACGCGGGGGTGGGGTTTCCCCCAGGGCCCAATTCCGCGGGGGCGGAAATCAGGCCTCCAAAGCGGGGGGAAATCCGCCCCCCGGGGGGATTTGGCAGCCCTACACTGGTCTGATCCAGCAGGGCTCCTCTGATGTTTTTATCAGGACAAGGCCTCGGCCTCTATGTTCTCAGCCATCCAGAGGAAGAGGCTGGATGCTGTGTGAGACAGGACACTGGACTAGAGGGACTATTGGTCTGATCCAGCAGGGCTCTTCTGATGTTCTTCTCAGGGGAAGGCCTCGGCCTCTATGCCCTGTTTGTTGGCCCTCCAGAGGACCTGGTTGGCCACTGTGTGAGACAGGATGATGGGCTAGATGGACCACTGGTCTGACCCAGCAGGGCTCTTCTGATGTTATGTTCTTAGGATAATTGCATGGAAGAGGCACGTTCAGGCCCCATTCCTCAGTCACCCCACATCTTGATCACCCTGCTTCCAATGAGCAGGCCTGGAAAACAAAAGCCCATTTATCTTTAACACCGCCAGGACTGACACCTGACCCAGAAAACGTGCTTATTAGTTTGATTTCTATCTGGCCCTCCCTCAGAGGCGCTCAGGGGGACACGTAGGGTCCCATCCTCCCCACTTTCT
This sequence comes from Gekko japonicus, assembly GCF_001447785.1. Taxonomy (NCBI): domain Eukaryota; kingdom Metazoa; phylum Chordata; class Lepidosauria; order Squamata; family Gekkonidae; genus Gekko; species Gekko japonicus. The sequence goes on from NW_015159872.1 coordinate 48,516, forward strand.
CCTCACAGCCACACTGTGGGGTAGGTCAGCTGGAAAGACAGCAACTGGCCCAAGGCCACCCAGTTAGCTTCTTGGCTGAATGGGGATTCGGATCTTCACAGTTGTTAACAGGGACACTAACCATTACCCATCACTACCCTACCTCTTCTCCAAAATGTAGGCAAACAGGCAGAGGTTAGTCTGCCTTCGCATACTCCCAGGCGTGGCGTGTTCCTTTTCTTGTTTCTCATCTTCCAGAGCTGAGTCTTGGCAGAGAAAAGTGGATTTGAGGCACAGCCAGGCTTCATACCAGGTCAGAGCCTTGGTCCCTCAAGGTCAATGTTGTCTACTCAGACTGGCAGCTGCTCCCCAGGGTCTCAGGTGGAGGTCATTCCCATCACCTCCAAGCTGGATCTTAGAATCATAGAACGTTAGAGTTGGATGTGTCTACTCAGACTGGCAGCTGCTCCCCAGGGTCTCAGGTGGAGGTCATTCCCATCACCTCCAAGCTAGATCTTAGAATCATAGACTCATAGAGCGTTAGAATTGGAAGGGACCTTGCAGGTCATCTAGTCCAACCCCCTGCACTCTGCAGGAACACAGCTGAAAGATGGCCCTACAACATACCCGAAAGATGGTCGTCCAGCCCCCGCTTTAGAACGTCCAGCGAAGGAGCATCCACCACCTCCCGAGGCGGTCTGTTCCAATGCTCAACCACTCTCACAGTTAGGAAGTCTCTCCTAAAATTTAGCCGGTATCGACTCCCTTGTCATTTCCACCCATTAGATCTAGTCTTGCAATCCAGAGCAAGAGATAATCAATCTGCTCCATCTTCTACATGACAGCCCTTCAGATACTTGAAGACTGCAATCATGTCCCCTCGAAGCCTTCTCTTTCCCAGGCTAAACACTTTCAGCCTTTCCTCATAAGACGTGGATTCCAACCCTCTCACCATCCTGGTTGCCCTCTTCTGGACACGCTCGAGCTTGTCAACCTCCTTCCCAAAATGTGGTGCCCAAAACTGGACACAGGACTCCAGGTGAAGCCTGACCACAGCAGAATAGAGCGGAACGACCACCTCCCTTGATCTGGACATAATGCTTCTGTGAATGCATCCTAAGATTGCATTCACTTTCTTCGCAGTCACATTGCACTGCAGGCTCATTTTTAGCTTGTGATCTTAACTGGAGATGCTGGGGATTGAACCACAGGCCTACCACTGAGCCACAGCCCCTCCCATACGCTGTTTGTCAGGTATGGAGGTGAATTGGAAGTCAAGGTTCCTAGATTTTAGACTAAAATTCAGAAGGTGAGACAAGGACTCTGTAAATAAGGGGTGATGTACATACTGGGGTGTTTAGTCTCTTATGATTATTATAAAGTGTTTAGTTTATTAAAGGTATTTTAAAGCCATTGCTGTACACTAAGAAATCTGCATCAGCTCTTGAACATGGAAACCAGCCAAATCCATTCCACAATCCCTGACAAGTAAGGGAGGAAAAACCCCAGTAGAGAAAACCGACAATTTCAAATTCAGCTACAACAACAGCTTGTCTTGATAGTCAGCGTTTCTGATGGTTGCTTAAAACATTTAATCCATCGCTCTGTATCTTCCTGGCGTCTGTGTTTTTCTTTTAGTATGACTGTCTACTACATAAAAGTAAGCCAAATCATGCGAAACTCCTCAAGTTTCCCTTGACAAATTGATTTTTTAAAGTTCCTTTTCCGAGGAGAAACTTAGCGGGGGAGCTCTCCTTTCTGTCTTGATCAGAATCAAGGTGATATTTCTCAGGTTCCAACTCGACAAAATACTGAGTCTGGATCTTCACCCCACACCAGTGTTTCCTCAGGTGGGGCCTGGAGATTGCCTGCTTTTACACCTCACCTCCGGAATCTTGGACCAAGTTACTCTCAAGAACACTCTCTGGCGCTGATTTGTTTATTGAGGAATAAAGATGTTCCAAGCTAAGACTGGTACCATGTCAGAACTGAGGTTCTGGCGCCAAAACGAACCCCGGATCCCAGCCAATCCCACCTCACAGTCACCCCGCCTAGTATTCGCGCACTCCAAAACCCCCACCTGTAAATATACTGTTGTGTTATCTATGACAGAGAAGCAAGCACAGTCAGTACCCAAGGTCATCACTGAGAAGGGAGGCTTCTTAGAAGAGTTACACTGCCACCACGACAGGGCTGTTCTCACACTCTCGCACTCACATCCCTCCCTCTGGAATTTCCCTCCCCTGCAGCCTCAAATCCCCACGATACATGGCAAACAAGAGTCTGTTTGACAAGAGATCAGTTCCCCTGGAGAAAATGGCTGCTTTGCAGGGTGGACTCTCAGGCATTGGTTAGGTATGCAGGCTCTAATCTGGGAGAACCGGGTTTGATTCCCCAATCCAGCTGCTGGATGACCTTGGGCAAGCCATAGTTTGGTCAGAGCTGTCCTTGAAAGGGCAGTCCTTGAAAGAGCTCTCTCAGCCCCACCTCCCTCCCAGGGTGTCTGTTGTGGGGAGGGGGAGGGAAAGGAGTTTGTAAGCCACTCTGAGACTTGGAGTGAAGGGCGGGGTATAAATCTGAAGTGTAGTGGGTTAAACGCATGAAGAAACCACGGAGACTGATGTAGTGATCAGCATGGTTTACTGGTACACAACAAGACAAAGACAAACGGCCGGCTGGCCAACTATATACACACCTGGGGACACACCCCTAGGTCCCGTTGGTGGGTTTAAATCTCCCGCCATGTTCCCATTGGTTCCCCCAGTGGAGAGACTAGGAGCCTAGACCCCATTGTTCTTCCAGTGTCAAGCTCTGGGGTATTCGCTGGCCCCTGGTGACGGTCAACGGACACAACAGTAGCATTTCCAAGCAAAACTCCAAAGGCAAAAAGGCTGCACTGGTTTGAAGACTATATTGTGTATTATTTATTTATTATATTTTTATCCCACCCTCCCAGGCTTTACAAGAAGTCTGTATTCAGCTGGGAAAGTTGAAATATGTGTTATGGGATCCTCCTCCTCAAACCCTGCCCTCTCCCAGATCCACCCCCCAAATCTCCAGGTATTTCAACCCTGTCCCCACACCTTTCCCCCTAATATCAAAAAGCCCCCAATTGTTGCCATTTTCCTATGGGGGTGTTCTTAATGGCTGTTTAGATCTCAGTGGAGCAAACAGCAACTGTGTGGGGTGGAGGTTACTCTGACCCCCTGGAGAGGGGCTAAATCCATTATTCCGACCAATGCCCCTTCCACAGTAATAAAACCATCTCTAAAAGAGGTTGGATGGCTGGAGAGAATGCTCTCACAAGACTCTCAAAGGCAGAGCCAGAGGGGATGGAGTTTGGGGAGGGGAGAGGACCTCGGTGGAAAATAATCTCATAGAGTCCACCTGCCAAAGCAGCCAATTCCTCCAAGGGAACTGATCTTGTCCAGGGACAAGGTATAATTCTGGAAGATCTCCAGACCCCACCTGAAGGCTGAGTCAACATGGGAAAACACCGTGTTAAAACCAAACACACCATTCTGATATGCTACTATGCCTTCATACATTCGTTTAAATCATATACTTACATATACAATAAAGACCCGAGTGCAGGGGTGTCGAACTCATTTCTTATGAGGGCCGGATCTAACAAAATGAGACCTGGTCGGGCTGGGCCATGTGTGTCATAAAAGGTAATGTCAGGTAGAGGAGATATAAACTTTATAAAGGACACAAACACAATTAAAGTTTTTTTTAAACTTTAAATAACACATTTCCAATGACTTCGACACCCCTGTCCTCGTGTATCTAACCAGTTTGGTGTCGTAGTTAAGTGCGGGGACTCTAATCTGGGAGAACCGGGTTTGATTCCCCCTTCCTCCACTTGCACCTGGCAGGATGACCTTGGGCAAGCCGTGGTTCTGATAGGAGCTGTCCTTGAAAAAGAGCAGTTTCTGTCAAACAGGGGTCATTTCAGACGGGCAGCGGCTCTCCAGGGTCTCAGGCAGAGAGGTCTTTCACCACACCAGATCCTTTTGCCTGGAGATGTCAGAGATCAAACCTGGGACCTTCTGCACGGCATGCCAAGCTGATAATTTTTGTTTATTCAGGGGTCATTTCATAGAAGAGGTGCAGGAGCTCATTAGCATAACTTATTAGCATAACTTATTTGCAT